>NW_024609111.1:57500-109919 GCF_018296145.1 Oncorhynchus tshawytscha
GGTATCAGGGACATCACCGTAACTAAGGTTTGAGGACGCGGTATCAGGGACATCACCGTAACTAAGGTTTGAGGACGCTGGTATCAGGGATATCACCGTAACTAAGGTTTGAGGACGCCGGTATCAGGGACATCACCGTAACTAAGGTTTGAGGACGCTGGTATCAGGGACATCACCGTAACTAAGGTTTGAGGACGCTGGTATCAGGGACATCACCGTAACTAAGGTTTGAGGACGCTGGTATCAGGGACATCACCGTAACTAAGGTTTGAGGACGCTGGTATCAGGGACATCACCGTAACTAAGGTTTGAGGACGCTGGTATCAGGGACATCACCGTAACTAAGGTTTGAGGACGCTGCGCGGCATCAGTTTGGTATCAGGGACATCACCGTAACTAAGGTTTGAGGACGCTGCGCGGCATCAGTTTGGTATCAGGGACATCACCGTAACTAAGGTTTGAGGACGCTGCGCGGCATCAGTTTGGTATCAGGGACATCACCGTAACTAAGGTTTGAGGACGCTGCGCGGCATCAGTTTGGTATCAGGGACATCACCGTAACTAAGGTTTGAGGACGCTGCGCGGCATCAGTTTGGTATCAGGGACATCACCGTAACTAAGGTTTGAGGACGCTGCGCGGCATCAGTTTGGTATCAGGGACATCCCCGTAACTAAGGCCAGGATGTTGTGACTCATTCATACCTGTATGACCAGATGGATCCATGCTGACTGTACCTGTGCCCCAGGTGACTCACACAGACAGGATCCACAGGTACAGCCCACACCTCTCTACATCACCACGATAACCAGGGCTGTGGATGAGAGATATAGCCCAGAGAGCAAGCACACACACACCACAGTGATATCCCTAGCAGGGGTGACAACACACACCACAGTGATATCCCTAGCAGGGGTGACAACACACACCACAGTGATATCCCTAGCAGGGGGTGACAACACACACCACAGTGATATCCCTAGCAGGGGGATAACACACACCACAGTGATATCCCTAGCAGGGGTGACAACACACACCACAGTGATATCCCTAGCAGGGGGGGTGACAACACACACCACAGTGATATCCCTAGCAGGGGGTGACAACACACACCACAGTGATATCCCTAGCAGGGGGGTGACACACACACCACAGTGATATCCCTAGCAGGGGGATAACACACACCACAGTGATATCCCTAGCAGGGGGATGACACACACACCACAGTGATATCCCTAGCAGGGGGGTGACAACACACACCACAGTGATATCCCTAGCAGGGGGTGACAACACACACCACAGTGATATCCCTAGCAGGGGGACAACACACACCTCAGTGATATCCCTAGCGGGGGGTGACAACACACACCACAGTCATATCCCTAGCAGGGGGTGACAACACACACCACAGTGATATCCCTAGCAGGGGATAACACACACCACAGTGATATCCCTAGCAGGGGGGGATAACACACACCACAGTGATATCCCTAGCAGGGGGATAACACACACCACAGTGATATCCCTAGCAGGGGGGGATGACAACACACACCACAGTGATATCCCTAGCAGGGGGTGACAACACACACCACAGTGATATCCCTAGCAGGGGATGACAACACACACACACCTCAGTGATATCCCTAGCAGGGGGGTGACAACACACACCACAGTCATATCCCTAGCAGGGGTGACAACACACACCACAGGGATATCCCTAGCAGGGGGGTGACAAGTGACTCTCAGCTGCCTGTACAACTCTACCAGCTATCAGCAGCTCTGTGTGTGGGTGAAACAGGATGGTAAGTGGATGTGTCAGACAGGATGGTGTGGATGTGTCAGACAGGATGGTGTGGATGTGTCAGACAGGATGGTGTGGATGTGTCAGACAGGATGGTGTGGATGTGTCAGACAGGATGGTGTGGATGTGTCAGACAGGATGGTGTGGATGTGTCAGACAGGATGGTGTGGATGTGTGAGCCTTTGTTACTCTGCTGCCCTAATGACCTCTGACCTCATCCTACTGCACAAAAAGCCCCCTCTACTCATGGTGGGATCAGTACTGTAATGATTTATTAACCTCTGACCCCTGACCTCATCCCTACCATAAGCCCTCTACTCATGGTGGGGTCAGTACTGTAATGATTTATTAACCTCTGACCCCTGACCTCATCCTACCATAAGCCCTCTACTCATGGTGGTGGTCAGTACTGTAATGATTTATTAACCTCTGACCCCTGACCCCATCCTACCATAAGCCCTCTACTCATGGCGGGATCAGTACTGTAATGATTTTAGTGAACAACGACAGTGCAGCTCCCTTCGTGGGTCTATAGTATGGGTTGTGTGTTGTCTCAGTCAGTGGGGGTTGTGTGTTGTCTCAGTCTAGTGGGGGTTGTGTGTTGTCTCAGTCTAGGGGGGTTGTGTGTTGTCTCAGTCTAGTGGGGTTGTGTGTTGTCTCAGTCTAGTAGGGGTTGTGTGTTGTCTCAGTCTAGTGGGGATGTGTGTTGTCTCAGTCTAGTAGGGGATGTGTGTTGTGTGTTGTCTCAGTCTAGTGGGGGATGTGTGTTGTCTCAGTCTAGTGGGGGTTGTGTGTTGTCTCAGTCTAGTAGGGGATGTGTGTTGTCTCAGTCTAGTAGGGGTTGTGTGTTGTCTCAGTCTAGTGGGGGTTGTGTGTTGTCTCAGTCTAGTAGGGGTTGTGTGTTGTCTCAGTCTAGTGGGGGGATGTGTGTTGTCTCAGTCTAGTAGGGGATGTGTGTTGTCTCAGTCTAGTGGGGGTTGTGGTTGTGTGTTGTCTCAGTCTAGTGGGGGATGTGTGTGGGGGATGTGTGTTGTCTCAGTCTAGTAGGGGATGTGTGTTGTGTGTTGTCTCAGTCTAGTGGGGGTTGTGTGTTGTCTCAGTCTAGTGGGGGTTGTGTGTTGTCTCAGTCTAGTAGGGGATGTGTGTTGTCTCAGTCTAGTGGGGGGGTCTGTAGTAGGGGGGGGGTTGTGTGTTGTCTCAGTCTAGTAGGGGTTGTGTGTTGTC
Organism: Oncorhynchus tshawytscha; assembly: GCF_018296145.1. NCBI lineage: Eukaryota > Metazoa > Chordata > Actinopteri > Salmoniformes > Salmonidae > Oncorhynchus > Oncorhynchus tshawytscha. Next base: position 60,524 of record NW_024609111.1, read on the forward strand.
TCAGTCTAGTAGTGGGGGTTGTGTGTTGTCTCAGTCTAGTAGGGGTTGTGTGTTGTCTCAGTCTAGTGTGGGGTTGTGTGTTGTCTCAGGGTTGTGTGTTGTCTCAGTCTAGTAGGGGTTGTGTGTTGTCTCAGTCTAGTGGGGGATGTGTGTTGTCTCAGTCTAGTGGGGATGTGTGTTGTCTCAGTCTAGTAGGGGATGTGTGTTGTCTCAGTCTAGTGGGGGGTTGTGTGTTGTCTCAGTCTAGTAGGGGATGTGTGTTGTCTCAGTCTAGTAGGGGTTGTGTGTTGTCTCAGTCTAGTAGGGGTTGTGTGTTGTCTCAGTCTAGTGGGGGGTTGTGTGTTGTCTCAGTCTAGTGGGGGTTGTGTGTTGTCTCAGTCTAGTGGGGTTTGTGTGTTGTCTCAGTCTAGTGGGGGATGTGTGTTGTCTCAGTCTAGTGGGGGTTGTGTGTTGTCTCAGTCTAGTAGGGGTTGTGTGTTGTCTCAGTCTAGTAGGGGATGTGTGTTGTCTCAGTCTAGTGGGGGGTTGTGTGTTGTCTCAGTCTAGTGGGGGTTGTGGGCTCTGTATATAACACCGGTTAAGCTAATTATCAGGCTAGCGGGCAGCCGGCCTAACGACCCTGGGCCTCTGGAATGTCAGTATATACACCACAAAGATTTACACCGACTCAAATTACACCAACACCATTCCTCACATGTTAGCTGGACCTTGCATTGTCCCCGCATCACGACCTGACCATAGTTACCTTGTAGCTGTACCGTTGAATCCAATACAAAACCTACTTCCCTTTCAAAGGAAGAACAACCCCTCTACGTTAGTTATCTAACTTTAACTCTCGCCTTAGTTTAACCATCATCACGGTGGCCATGACAGAAACTATTGATCATACATCAATTCTGCCAATCGTTGAACACGATGACATCTATCCTAATCAATGACCTTGTTATGTTCGCTAGGACGTTATATTGTGTATAGGAGTTATTAACGTTATATTAATTAAAGGGCCTACACTTTATTTTGCCTCCTTTTGAAACAAGTGCTGTCAATGCAGAGGCCCAGTGTGGCACAATGGGTTCAATCCGAGTGGATACGCCCTCGACCAATCAGGAGCCGCCCTGCAGAAAGTTTGCCTTATATGGATAGAGGGGGGTTGCGACGTATGCGGATATAAAACCCGGAGCCTTGGCAACACTTCCTCATTACGTTTCTCACTGCGCAGGAAGAAGGGAGTAAAGAGACAGTTTCTCTGATTAACACCGGTAACTTTTCCCCACTAAAACACAGGTAAGAGCTGTAATACTGTGTTTAAAAAAAATGTTATTTATGTTTAATTGTTACATTTCAACGTAGACAACTAGATAAGTTAGTTATCTGGTTAACTTGTACCGTTTTCAGTGAACGCTCCTAGCTAGCTGTCGTCGGTCCGTTTACACAGGGTTTTAAACGTTTTTTTCCCCGTCATTTTAAAAATGAAATTTATATATATTTAATTTGATTTGTATCTATTTAATTAAATATTTGATTTATCTAGCTCAACATCTGAGTGGGTGTGTTAACCGGGGTCTGTCTTATCGTTGACATTTGGTGTAAATTAAAGTAGTTTAATGGTTCCACTGCTGAAATGACTTCCGGTTGACCGTTTTCCCGATAATGGAGGTTGACTTGTTAAACTCCCTGTTGAGAGGTTTCAAGGATATCTGTTAAAGTTCACCTGCATTAAAGTCAGGCTGTTATTAACTCATTTTTAAAAGTGAGGTAAATTACTTCCTATATGTTGAGTATTTTTATGACTATTTGGCTCATATGAGTCAGTGTTTTTTTTTGTAGGTCAATGTGTCTTTTTTTAATAGGAAACATTTCACACCAGTTACAAGCCTAAAACATATTGGCATTTAGTGTGATCTGAAAGCACGGAAACATCTCCCTGTGTAACCATATTCAGGATAGATGTGACCTAGCCTGGGTTATTGTCTGGCTGTTTATCCCGGACCAGGGAGTGGCCTCTGTCAGACTAACACATGTCAGGGGACGCTCCATCTATTGCCTTATATGGCGACGCCTCGGCCGAAAACACACAGCCTTTTGTCTAGAGGCGCTGTCTGAGTGCCAGTCATCAACTCTGTCTATTTCTACTCTCTAGTTTTACAACTTAACTACACAACTAACCTTTATGCTGAACCTTAAATTAAGCCTCAAAAGCCAATTTAGTTAATGCTTTTTTATGATAAAGCAAATTGAGTGGTTGTAAATGCTGAGTGAGTGAATGGTCTGGATTGTTGCTGTTCAGCGCCACCTAGCGGCCGGTCACTTATAGTACACTGGCTCAATAGTGACAGGCAGGCGACGCACCCCGGTAAAGACGTCAGTCTCATTTCTGTCTTTTTCTTCCCGGTGCAGAAATGGAAGATGAAATCGCCGCCCTGGTCGTTGATAACGGCTCCGGTATGTGCAAGGCCGGTTTCGCAGGAGATGATGCTCCTCGGGCTGTGTTCCCCTCCATCGTGGGTCGCCCCAGACATCAGGTAATTAACTCGGCTATTTAACTGAAATATAACAACTTTATCTGCTATACTTAATGTGGAAACTGTTACATTGCTATTGGAACTAATTTTTGTCACCATTTGACGTTGTCTCTAGTCAACATTACACTGACTGCGTTGTGTAGTGTAGTACACTAGTATGGTTCCCTATAGAATATTTAGCATGTAATTTAATTTTCTGTTGCTATGCAACATCAACCTTAAAAGGTCAGTTCCAATCAACATCATTAATACTGTAGATCAGCCTTAACATTCCATGGAGTACATTGTCACTGACCTGAGTGTGTCTCCAGGGAGTGATGGTTGGGATGGGCCAGAAGGACAGTTACGTGGGAGACGAGGCTCAGAGCAAGAGGGGCATCCTGACTCTGAAGTACCCCATCGAGCACGGCATCGTCACCAACTGGGACGACATGGAGAAGATCTGGCATCACACCTTCTACAACGAGCTGAGAGTGGCTCCAGAGGAGCACCCCGTCCTGCTCACTGAGGCCCCCCTCAACCCCAAAGCCAACAGGGAGAAGATGACCCAGGTAATGTCCCCCTCCACTGTTCACTTCTGCCCTCTCCTCCTCACTCTCCTCCTCCTCCACTGTTCAGTTCTGCCTTCTTCCTCCTCCTCCACTGTTCACTTCTGCCCCTCTCCCCCTCCTCCAGGCCCTCTGTCCTTACAGCTGATCTGTCACCCCTCTGGAAGCTCCAGGTCTCCTGTCTGTCGGTCTGTTCTGCCTCTCTGCACCCTGCTGACTGCTGGATTGACTAGATTAACATGTAGGGCCGCCTGGCCTGTGGGGCCGTGCTGTGAATTAGCTACTCTAGTGGTTTATATTGACGTTACATCATGTAGGAATGGCTGCTGTGTTTCTTCACTAATGACCGTTTCCCTCTGACTCACTGGACAGCATGTTCTACAGGGTGCTGTGACTCCTGTCTCTACTGTAGTCCTCCAGCACTGTGACTCATCCCTCTCCTCTCTCGTCTCCAGATCATGTTTGAGACCTTCAACACCCCTGCCATGTACGTGGCCATCCAGGCCGTGTTGTCCCTGTACGCCTCCGGCCGTACCACCGGTATCGTCATGGACTCCGGTGACGGCGTGACCCACACAGTACCCATCTACGAGGGCTACGCTCTGCCCCACGCCATCCTGCGTCTGGATCTGGCCGGCCGCGACCTCACTGACTACCTGATGAAGATCCTGACGGAGCGCGGCTACAGCTTCACCACCACGGCCGAGAGGGAAATCGTACGAGACATCAAGGAGAAGCTGTGCTACGTGGCGCTGGACTTTGAGCAGGAGATGGGCACCGCTGCCTCCTCTTCCTCTCTGGAGAAGAGCTACGAGCTGCCTGACGGACAGGTCATCACCATCGGCAACGAGAGGTTCCGCTGCCCAGAGGCCCTCTTCCAGCCCTCCTTCCTCGGTGAGTCTCTTAACTAACCTCTCTGGATCAGCTGATCCGTTCCATCTGGCAGCCATCTTGTGTTGCGTTGCCCCGTAGTGACGGACATTTTGTCTCCTCTCTCTCCAGGTATGGAGTCTTGCGGTATCCACGAGACCACCTTCAACTCTATCATGAAGTGTGACGTGGACATCCGTAAGGACCTGTACGCCAACACTGTGCTGTCCGGAGGAACCACCATGTACCCCGGCATCGCTGACAGGATGCAGAAGGAGATCACCTCTCTGGCCCCCTCCACCATGAAGATCAAGGTGACTAAATAAACCAAGTCCATATCTCTGAACCATCGGTCTGCTTCCTCCTGTAGTTAGCAGCATTACCTGATGCTAGAACTACAGTGTGAAGGTCTGTACTCATGTTAATGTGTCGTCCCCATCTGTCTCTCCTCCAGATCATCGCCCCTCCAGAGCGTAAATACTCCGTCTGGATCGGAGGCTCCATCTTGGCTTCTCTCTCCACCTTCCAACAGATGTGGATCAGCAAGCAGGAGTACGACGAGTCTGGTCCCTCCATCGTCCACCGTAAATGCTTCTAAACAACCCGACCCGTACAGACTCTCTCCTCCTTCCCATTCCAATGAAGACTCTGAGTCGGTGTTGCCTGTTAGATCTCCCTCCACTGGCGTGTCTTCTCCTGCTGTCGGTCTGTCTGAGAGCCTCCCTGTTTGGCTGGATGGACAGGATGTGATGTCGTCGTTGTCTGACGGTCATGACTCTCCACATGTCCTGTTAGTTACAGTCTAATGTTTATGTTCCACCTTATTGACCTCTATGGAGGTGTTGCTGTCCACCCCTATCCCCTACCTAGTGCGCTAGTGACCAGGGCCCATAGGGATCTAGTGCATTACCTAGGGGATAGGGCTGTATTTGGGGCTTTGTGTGGAGGGGGGGAAGCTTAATGTAAATGATTTAATTGATATAAAAACAATATTGTTTTTGTATTTTCAGTCTTATAGATACATGGTCCAGTTTGTTATGCAAAAAAAGGTTTGACCATTCTGAGAGGTGTTTCTCTCTCTGGGGGGGGTGTAGGGTGGGGCAGGGGGCTCCTGTTGTGGACCAACACAACTAATAAAGTGCACATGTCTATTGAAATGGTTGTATTCTCTTCTGCCTTCCTCCATGGTGTTGATCCGGTTGTACTGGGTACCGGTCTTTTTTGGTAACATCCTGCTCCTTTTGCCTTACTGCCCTGTGAAGTAGTGACAGAATTCAGAACATGGGCTGTTACAGTGTTCTCCCTGTACACCAAGTCAGAACCGTAGGAGAAATGAAGGCTCTTACAATATTACACTTCTCACACAGGTTATAGTCAAGTAAAGAACCAAGTCAGAACAGTAGGCTAAATTATTAGGGTGAGGCACATGGGCTACTAACCGCTTCCTACACAACACAGTAAGTATTACTTAGCTACAGTATACAGATCTCCCTGCATATTACATTTCTGCAGCAGACGAGACCTTTTCAGATAAGTTCCAAAAGTGTTTTCCCGGTTGTCTTGAACTCAAGTCAGATTTTGCATTTTAAGTCAACAGTTTTGAACGTGGCACAAATCATCCAGACTGCATCACATGAGACCAAGATTGGGAGTCCCATAGGGTGGCGCACAATTGGCCCAGTGTCGGCCGGGTAGGCCTTCATTGTAAATAAGAATTTGTTCTTAACTGACTTGCCTAGTTAAATTTAAAAAAAAATAATTCATTAATAGCATGGCCAATGTTTAATTTTATAATAGGAAAAGAGACCCTTATTCTTAGACTTGACTAGCAGGCTAATGCTTGCAGTTAGCTACTGATTCCTTCCAAATCACTCCTTGTTGAATTTTGCGATTTCCAACTTGTGTAATGTTAATGGTCGATGAGCACCGATACATTTTATCTAAGTTCTCATATATCTTATGACAAGGATTTGCCAGTAGATTGTCGCCTTCATAATGATGACTGCTGAGATTGTGAAAGTCTGACATCAGTCCAATCAAAGCTACTGTAGTTTAACGTGATTTGATGTCATTTTATCTGTGGCCAATGACCCGGAGCCTTCTTGGATGGGCACTTCCAATGTAACTATGGCAGCACCCAAGGGGCTTGATTTTTTTGAGCTCTACCCTTGGACTCCATGAGTGACACAACACTGAGCCAATTACAGTGCAATGTTCCTATTTTTCTGGCTTTCCTCACTACCACAGAAAGCACTGAGCTGAAACACCTGCATTTTGGAGCTGCCTTACTCTAGAAAACAAAAAAGAGACCATGTTTGTATGTGGCTTTAACTCAATTATATTGTTTGCAAACTGATATGTGACACGTATTAATGGCAAAACAGGCAAGCCCCCCCAAAAAAACCCACATGTGGGGCTCAAAACAGGGACCTGCCATCAAATCAAATTATATATATAGCCCTTCGTACATTAGCTGATATCTCAAAGTGCTGTACAGAAACCCAGCCTAAAACCCCAAACAGCAAGCAATGCAGGTGTAGAAGCACGGTGGCTAGGAAAAGAACCTAGGAAGAAACCTAGAGAGAAAGGCAAAACCTAACAGAACATGGAAGATGTTCAAATGTTCATAAATGACCAGCATGGTCGAATAATAAGGCAGAACAGTTGAAACTGCGTCACTGCGATCCCCATTCTGTCACAGACCCTGTAATGGCTACATAATAGATTCACAGATGTCACACCTTTCCATCTCTAATGAGCAAGCCAGACAAGATATGATCTTTCCTCTTAAATAGGAACTTGTTTCCCATAATGAAAACATCAACAATAATTGCCAATTGAGGCCCTAAAGGAGAATTGAAATCATTTATTTATTTTATTAGCTAGTATGAACCATTTTGGAGTGAAATTACATTCGTTTTTTTTTATAGGGAAGACAACCCTCTCTGGGGAAGACTTTGTAGGTGTGACTTCCGGAAAATGTTCCGTCCTCAATGTTCCGGTGAAACGCAGCGTTTTACTTCCGGTCGTTCCAGTCACATGAAGTTCTCTGCTGGTAGACATGCACTGATTAAAAACACACACAAAAAAAACTATGACTTCGTCTGTTAACGGAAGAGTATTGGATGAAGATATGGACAATCAAATTGTACAGGTTGGTTAGAATAAACCAGCGTAACGTTAGTAAAAACGAGCTAGTTTACTGTTAGCTGTCTACCGGTGTTAGCTTGTTAGCTGTCAAATGGAAATAAAGGCGTTGTGTGAGTATGATATTTGGGTGAAAGTGTGCTTTTGATAGCCGGTAACTGGCTATTCGGCTTAATCAGGCTGGTAATACGCAATTCATGTTTAATGTATAAGTTAGTTACAGTCTAAAACGACACATGAAAATGTTCCTTAATAGAGATCTGATCTGGTAGGTATATTACATGACTAAAAGTATGTGGACACCTGCTCGTCGATGGGCATTAATGTGGAGTTGGTATAACAGCCTCCACTCTGCTCGTCGATGGGCATTAATGTGGAGTTGGTCCCCTTTGCTATAACAGCCTCCACTCTGCTCGTCGATGGGCATTAATGTGGAGTTGGTATAACAGCCTCCACTCTGCTCGTCGATGGGCATTAATGTGGAGTTGGTCCCCATTTGCTATAACAGCCTCCACTCTGCTCGTCGATGGGCATTAATGTGGAGTTGGTATAACAGCCTCCACTCTGCTGTCGATGGGCATTAGATGTGGAAGTTGGTCCCCTTTGCTATAACAGCCTCCACTCTGCTCGTCGATGGGAAGGCATTAATGTGGAGTTGGTATAACAGCCTCCACTCCACTGCTCGTAACGATGGGCATTAATGTGGAGTTGGTATAACAGCCTCCTCTCTTCTGGGAAGGCTTCCCACTAGATGTAGGAACATTGCTGCTATAACAGCCTCCACTCTCCTGGGAAGGCTTTCCACTAGATGTTGGAACATTGCTGCTATAACAGCCTCCTCTCTTCTGGGAAGGCTTCCCACTAGATGTAGGAACATTGCTGCTATAACAGCCTCCTCTCCTCTGGGAAGGCTTTCCACTAGATGTAGGAACATTGCTGCTATAACAGCCTCCACTCTTCTGGGAAGGCTTTCCACTAGATGTAGGAACATTGCTGCTATAACAGCCTCCACTCTTCTGTGAAGGCTTTCCACTAGATGTGGACATTGGGACATTGCTGCTATAACAGCGTCCACTCTTCTGGGAAGGCTTTCCACTAGATGTAGGAACATTGCTGCTATAACAGCCTCCACTCTTCTGGGAAGGCTTTCCACTAGATGTAGGAACATTGCTGCTATAACAGCCTCCACTCTTCTGGGAAGGCTTTCCACTAGATGTAGGAACATTGCTGCTATAACAGCCTCCTCTCTTCTGGGAAGGCTTTCCACTAGATGTTGGGACATTGCTGAGGGGACTTGCTTGATGTTGGGCCATATTAGACTCATATTCAGGGTTCCAATTCAGCGAAATTCAAACCTCTCAGATGTAAAAAAAAAAATACTAATAAAAAAATTGAGCAAATTTGTCAGGACTGAGAACTCAGGAACACTCAACATGTTTTGGAAAGCCGTTCTTGCAGAATAAAAACAACAACATTGTTTCGATTTTCAGAAGACTGAAGTGGGTTTTGCTCTAACTTTTTTACCTGGGCTTTGTTCATTTCTTTTGTTCCTGACAAACTTCCCAGGTGACAAGCATACCCATAACATGATGCTGCCGCCACCATTTCTATATTTAAGTGTAGACTTTCTATAGACGCTGTCTTTTTGTTTTTTGTTTTGGCTCTAAAAAAGTAAACAATAACAATAACTAAAAGTTGGGTAAACAAAACTTTCCTGTGGATATTTTGTGAAAACTTTCGAGCCGCTGAAGGACAACCACAAAGACAACCTGTATGTTTTACATTTATTTTTATTCATCATTCTCTTCGCTTGAAAGGAACATTTACATGACATTGCATTAGTGTCAGGCTGTATGTACCAATGAATTGTTTTTACAGCCTGATTTAATCAAGACTAGTAGCTAGCCAACTGTCACACCACGGGCTAGCTAGACTTGTGTATTACAGCCTGATTTAATCAAGACTAGTAGCTAGCATACAGTATACAGTGCCTTTGGAAAGTATTCAGCCCCAATGATTTTGGGGCGGCAGGTGCCTAGTGGTTAGAGTGTAGAGGAGGTAGGTAGCCTAGTGGTTAGAGTGTAGAGGAGGCAGGTAGCCTAGTGGTTAGAGTGTAGAGGAGGCAGGTAGCCTAGTGGTTAGGTTAGAGGAGGCAGGTAGCCTAGTGGTTAGAGGTAGAGGAGGCAGGTAGCCTAGAGGTTAGAGTGTAGAGGAGGCAGGTAGCCTAGTGGTTAGAGTGTAGAGGAGGCAGGTAGCCTAGTGGTTAGAGTGTAGAGGAGGCAGGTAGCCTAGTGGTTAGAGTGTAGAGGAGGCAGGTAGCCTAGTGGTTAGAGTGTAGAGGAGGCAGGTAGCCTAGTGGTTAGAGCGTACAGGAGGCAGGTAGCCTAGTGGTTAGAGCGTAGAGGAGGCAGGTAGCCTAATGGTTAGAGCGTACAGGAGGCAGGTAGCCTAATGGTTAGAGCGTAGAGGAGGCAGGTAGCCTAGTGGTTAGAGCGTACAGGAGGCAGGTAGCCTAGTGGTTAGAGCGTTGGGCCAGTAACCGAAAGGTTGCTAGATTGAATCCCGGAGCTGACAAGGTAAAAATCTGTCGTTCTGCCCCTGAACAAGACCGTCATTGTAAATAAGAATTTGTTCTTTAACTGACTTGCCTAGTTAAATAAAGGTTAAATAACAAATAAAAACGTCTAGATTGAGTACTTGGCTGCCAGAGCCAGTCTACCTCTGAATATAACATAACATCCTACATACAGGGAATTTAAAAAACATTTTTATTTCACCTTTATTTAACTAGGCAAGACAGTTAAGAACAAATGATTATTGACAATGACGGCCTACACCAGCCGAACCCGGAAGACGTTGTGTCGCCGCCCTGTGGGACTCCCAATCACGGCCTACACCAGCCGAACCCGGAAGACGTTGTGTCGCCGCCCTGTGGGACTCCCAATCACGGCCTACACCGGCCGAACCCGGAAGACGTTGTGTCGCCGCCCTGTGGGACTCCCAATCACGGCCTACACCGGCCGAACCCGGAAGACGTTGTGTCGCCGCCCTATGGGACTCCCAATCACGGCCTACACCGGCCGGTCGGGAGCCCTGCTTCAGTGATTTAAATTCTACATATCCTCAGAGGGTAGAGGGAACTCGTATCAGTGATTTAAATTCTACATATCCTCAAGAGGGTAGAGGGAACCAGTCAAAACAGCTCATCAAGTCTGTCAGTGAATACTAGGGAGAACTGTAATTCTGTCTCTCATTCTGTCTCTCTCTCTCTCCCTCCACTCTCTCTGTCTCTCTCATTCTGTGTCTCTCTCATTCTGTGTCTCTCTCATTCTGTGTCTCTCTCATTCTGTGTCTCTCATTCTGTGTCTCTCTCATTCTGTGTCTCTCTCATTCTGTGTCTCTCATTCTGTGTCTCTCTCATTCTGTGTCTCTCTCATTCTGTGTCTCTCTCATTCTGTCTCTCTCTCATTCTGTGTCTCTCTCATTCTGTGTCTCTCTCATTCTGTCTCTCTCTCATTCTGTCTCTCTCTCTTTCTGTCTCTCGTTCTCTCTCTTTCTCTCTCTCTCTCTCTCATTCTGTCTCTCTCTCATTCTCTCTCTCTCATTCTCTTCTCTCTCTCTCTCTCATTCTGTGTCTCTCATTCTCTCTCTCTCTCTGTCTCTCTCTCTTTTTTTTTTCTTCCCCAGGCTGTGTGTGTAGAGGATGGGATAGGGGTGGTGTCGGGGTCGATCGGGATGTCAGACTTCTCCGATGAGATCTTGTTAAGTATCCTGTGCTATGTCTCGACCTCTGACCTTGTGAATAACGTTTCCCGGACCTGCCGCAAGCTACACACGCTCTGCTATGACAAGACACTGCTGACCACGGTCACACTGTCTGAAGAATACACGGTAACACGCACACACACACACACACACACACACACGCTCTGCTATGACAAGACACTGCTGACCACGGTCACACTGTCTGAAGAATACACGGTAACACACACACACACACGCCACACACACACACACACGCCATACACACACACACGCTCATACACACACACACTGCAACAAATGATTTTATCTTAATTCTCTGACTTCTCTCTTCAGGCAGATGACGGCGCTATTCGCCAGGTGCTGAAGCATCTATCCAATCACGTGCAGTCCCTCAGCCTTAGCGGCTGCTATTGGCTGTCGGGTTCAACCATCGACCGCCTGATTCGCTGTCGCTCCCTGGTGCGTCTGGACCTATCAGGTTGTCGCGTCACCTCCCTGCGTCTGTCCCGCCTCCTCTCATCCCTCCTCCGATCTCTCGCTTTTGACGTATCGCCTGGCTTCGATTCCGCCCAGCTGAGTGGGGAGGCCCGTGATTCGCTGTCTCGGCTGTCGGAGCTGAGACAGACGGTCCTGACGCCGAGTTACGGGGTCGTTCCCTGCTGCTCCAGCCTCTTCAGTCTGCAGCTGCAGCTGGACATACTTGACGTCACCAGGTGGCACCTTTCAACTGAAACCTCTCTGGTTTGACTGTGTGTGTGTGTGTGTGTGTGTGTGTGTGTTTATTGTGTGTGTGTGTGTGTGTGTGTTTATTGTGTGTGTGTGTGTTTATTGTGTGTGTGTTTATTGTGTGTGTGTGTGTGTTTATTGTGTGTGTGTGTGTGTGTTTATTGTGAGTGTGTGTGTGTTTGTGTGTGTGTGTTTATTGTGTGTGAGCGTGTGTGTGTTTATAGTGTGTGTGTTTATAGTGTGTGTGTTAATAGTGTGTGTTTATAATGTGTGTGTTTATAGTGTGTGTGTGTGTGTGTTTATAATGTGTGTGTGTGTTTATAATGTGTGTGTGTGTTTATAATGTGTGTGTGTGTGTGTTTATAATGTATGTGTGTGTTAATAGTGTGTGTTTATAATGTGTGTGTGTTTTATAATGTGTGTATGTGTGTGTGTGTGTAGGGAGGGTACCAGTATGTGTTGCCAGTTGATGATGGGTCAGAGCAGTGTTCCTCACTACCAACAGCTGGAGGAGTTTACTGCCTGTCTGGCACCTGGAGAGGTAAGGTCAGGGTGTTTATAATGTGTGTGTGTTTATAATGTGTGTGTGTGTGTGTGTTTATAATGTGTGTGTGTGTGTTTATAATGTGTGTGTGTGTGTGTTTATAATGTGTGTGTGTGTGTGTGTGTGTTTATAATGTGTGTGTGTGTGTTTATAATGTGTGTGTGTGTTTATAATGTATGTGTGTGTGTGTGTGTGTGTTTATAATGTATGTGTGTGTGTTTATAATGTGTGTGTGTGTATGTGTGTGTGTTTATAATGTATGTGTGTGTGTTTATAATGTGTGTGTGTGTGTTTATAATGTGTGTGTGTGTTTATAATGTATGTGTGTGTGTTTATAATGTGTGTGTGTAGGTGAACCAGACTCTACTCCTCCTCTACCTCGCTGTGTTCAGTGTTCGTGTTCCGGAGCGTCTCCGCTCCTTCCTGGTTTCAGTTCCTGGTCCGAACCCCGCCCACTGGCCTTCTGCGTCCTCATTGGCCCATAGCCTCGTTCAGCATGGCGACCTGGAAGCCCTGCAGTTGCCTCGCTCCTGGTTGGACGCCACGTCGCTAGGACGGGTCCTTCTTAGCAACGCTCCCAAGCACTTGAACTTCTCCCGTTGCCCCACGTTACGACAAACTGTCATCCAATCGCTGACTGGCACTGGAGTGAGAGACTCAACGCGATTGGTCAGCCTGAATCTTAGTGGTATAGGCCACACCTCCAATTATCCAGAGTGCAGTAGAGCGCGGGGAGAGGAGGAGCTTGTTGCCGAGGCGATGAGCCGGTTGGTTATTTGCTGTCCCAATCTGTCACACCTCAACCTGTTACACACACACTATCACCATGACAACGCACACACACCTGGGCTGGAGGCCAACACACACCTGTGTACCAGCCTGTCCAAACTCACACACCTCCGGTCTCTGGCGCTGCCCGCGTGCGCCCTGTCGGACGGTTCACACACACCGTCCCCTTCCCCCTCCCCCTCCTCTCTGCTGCTGGGACTGAGGAAGCCGTCCCGCGTGGGGCTCCAGACCTACAGGCCAGGCTCCGGGGACTCTCTCCCCAGGGAGGGCACCTCTGGGCTGGGTACCCTGCTGGCCGGCTGCCCCTGTCTGGAGGTTCTGGAGATAACAGGACCGGGCTTCATCTCTGCCCTGCCGCGTCTTGAGCCCTGTGCCAGGGTGTGTGTGGATCAGAGGACGTGTGTGAACGCTCGCGGGGTGGGGGACGCGCACGTTGCGGCTCTCCGGGGTTCCGGGGCTGCGGAGGCTGACGCTGGCGGGGCTGCCGGGGTCCTGAAGGGGACTGGGCTGGTACAGGTGGCTGAGCACTGCCGGGACCTTCAGGCATTATCTCTGGCCAACCTGGGGTCCTTAAAGACCTGGAACTACAGCGCCGCCCTGCTGGACACACTGAGGAACTGCACCCAGCTCACACAGCTACGGTGAGACTACATACACACACTGAGGAACTGCACCCAGGTCACACAGCTACAGTGAGACTACATACACACTGAGGAACTGCACCCAGCTCACACAGCTACGGTGAGACTACATACACACACTGAGGAACTGCACCCAGGTCACACAGCTACAGTGAGACTACATACACACTGAGGAACTGCACCCAGCTCACACAGCTACAGTGAGACTACATACACACTGAGGAACTGCACCCAGCTCACACAGCTACGGTGAGACTACATACACACTGAGGAACTGCACCCAGCTCACACAGCTACGGTGAGACTACATACACACACTGAGGAACTGCACCCAGCTCACACAGCTACGGTGAGACTACATACACACTGAGGAACTGCACCCAGCTGACACAGCTACGGTGAGACTACATACACACTGAGGAACTGCACCCAAGTATTATAATATTATATTACTACAATATTATAATATTCATTATATATATTTACATCAACAGGCCTTTCTGTTCTTTACTAGCTACAAACTGTTTTATACATTATATACATTATATACACAGTATATACATTATTTATATACATTATATATACTATTATATTCATTATACACAAAATACATTTTACACATTATATATACATAGACATTATATACATTATATATACATTATACACATTATATATGCTATTATATACATTATATATACATTATACACATTATATATGCTATTATATACATTATACACATTATATATGCTATTATATACATTATATATACATTATACACATTATATATGCTATTATATACATTATATATACATTATACACATTATATATGCTATTATATACATTATACACATTATATATGTTATTATATACACATTATATTTACATTATATATTTACATTATATACTAATACATTATATTTACATTATATACTAATACATTATATTTACATTATATACTAATACATTATATTTACATTATATACTAATACATTATATTTACATTATATATTTACATTATATACTAATACATTATATTTACATTATATATTTACATTATATATTTACATTATATTTACATTATATATTTACATTATATACTAATACATTATATTTACATTATATATTTACATTATATACACATTATATTTACATTATATACTAATACATTATATACATTATATTTACATTATATATATTATACATTATATACTAATACATTATATATACATTATATTTACATTATATATTTACATTATATACTAATACATTATATTTACATTATATACTAATACATTATATTTACATTATATACTAATACATTATATTTACATTATATACATTATATTTACATTATATTTACATTATATACTAATACATTATAATTACATTATATTCATTATATACTAATACATTATATATACATTATATTTACATTATATATTTACATTATATACTATATTTACATATATATAATACATTATATTTACATTATATACTTATTCTATTTACATTTTATACTAATACATTATATACATTATATACATATATACTAATACATTTATACATTATATTATACATTATTTATTATATTATACATTATATTTACATTATATACTAATACATTATATTTACATTATTTAATACATTATATACACATTATATACATTATATACTAAGACATTATATTTATATATTATACATTATATATTATATTAATACATTATATATACATTATATACTATAGACATTATATATATATATTATTTACATTATATTTACATTATATTATATATTCTAATACATTATATATATTTTACATTATATATACATTATACCTAATACATTATATATATTATACATTATATTATACATTATATATCATTATATACATTCTAATACATTATATATATTATACATTATATATATTATACATTATATTTACATTATATGCTACATTATATATATTAGCATTATAAACATTATATACACATTAATTATACATGATATATACTATTATATATACTATTTATACACATTGTATATTTTACATTATATATACATTATATATACATAATATATTTACATTATATTTACATTATATAGATTATATATATTCTATTATGTACATTATATATAGGCCTTTCTGTTCTATTATACACACATTAAATACACATTATATACATTATACACATTATATATTATACACATTATACATTATTTACATTTACATTATATAGATTATATATACTATTATGTACATTATATATACTATTATATACATTATATATCAACATATACTATTATGTTCTTAATATAGCCACAAATTGCTATACACATTATACACATTAAAGAGGAGTGGAGGCCCCGGTGCACAACTGAGCAAGAGGACAAGTACATTAGTGTCTCGTTTGAGAAACAGACGCCTCACAAGTCCTCAACTGGCAGCCTACAGAAAAGCACATTTTTTTGTCCATTAAAAATAACATCAAATTGATCAGAAATACAGTGTAGGCATTGTTAATGTTGTAAAGGACTAAGTGCTAAGTGACCCTAAACTTTTTGAACAGTAGTGTACATGTATACATTATAAACATTTTATACATTAAATACTTTATATATACATGCATTATATACATCATACACATATTATATGCATTATATATATATATATATATATACATATACTTTATACACATTATATACGTTTTATATACATTATACACATGTATATATGTTATACACATTTATATACATTTTACACATGTATATATGTTATACACATTTTTATACATTATACACATTATATATATATATATACGTTTTATACATTATACACATTATATATATATATATTTTATACATTATACACATTTATATATATATATACTTTATACATTATACACACATTATATATATATATACTTTATACATTATATACACATTATATATATATATACTTTATACATTATACACATTATATATATATATACTTTATACATTATACACATGTATATATGTTATACACATTTATATACATTATACACATATATATATATATATATACTTTTATACATTATACACATTATATATATATATACTTTATACATTATACACATTATATATATACACTTTATACATTATACACATGTATATATATATACGTTTATATACATTATACACATTATATATATATATATACTTTATACATTATACACATTATATATGTTATACACATTTTATATACATTATACACATTATATATATATATACTTTATACATTATACACATTATATATGTTATATACATTTATATACATTATACACATTATATATATATACACTTTATACATTATACACATTATATATGTTATACACATTTATATACATTATACACATTATATATGTTATATACATTTATATACATTATACACATTATATATATATATACTTTATACATTATACACATTATACACATTTATATACATTATACACATGTATATATACCGCACATTTATATACATTATACACATTATATATATATATACACATTTATACATACATTATACACATTACCCTATATATATATATATATATACATTATACACATTTATATACATTATACACGTTTATATACATTATACATTATATATATATACCATTATACACATTATATATATATATACTTTATACATTATACACATATATATATATTATAATAATATTTTATACTACACATTATATATGCCTTATACATACTTTATACATTATACACATGTATATATGTTATACACATTTATATACATTATACACATACATATATATATACCGCCACATTTATATACATTATATACGCCATTATACATATATATACTATATACATTATACACATTATATATATATATACTTTATACATTATACACATTATATATATATACTTTATACATTATACACATTATATACATATATTTATACATTATACACATTATATACATATATATATACATTATACACCTACATATATATATACTTTATACATTATATACATTATATATATATATATACTCCTTATACATTATACACATTATACACATTATACACATTTTAAACATATATATATACCGCCCCTACCTTGTCACAACACAACTGATTGGCTCAAACGCATTAAGAAGGAAAGAAATTCCACGTGAACTTTTAATAAGGCAAACCTGTTAACTGAAATGCATTCCAGGTGACTACCTCATGAAGCTGGTTGAGAGAATGCCAAGAGTGTGCAACGCTGCCTTCAAGGCAAAGGGGGTGGGGGGATATTTTAAGAATCTCAAATATAAAATATATTTAAAAAATAGAATTTTTTTTTTTAAGAAAATAGTAAAAATAAAACTGAAACTGGAATGAGTAGGTGTGTCAACTTTGACTGGTACTGTATATAATGTGTGTGTGGGTAGGTTGGAGCAGCCCTACCTGGTGTAACGGTGCATTCTGGGAGGCGTTGTCATGCTGTTCTCGTCTCCGCCGCCTCTGTCTCATCTCGCGGAACGGAACCTTCCACCCCGCTGCCGTGGTTACCTTCATGGAGTGTTGCCGTGACGTCATGGTGTGTCACATGTTCTTGGGCGGAACTCTGGTGGCGTGTCGGACGCTACAGAAAACACTGCTAGACCGGTGAGTCTGTCTTCTGTCTGACTAGTGAGTCTCTCTGTCTGACCGGTGAGTCTGTCTCTGTCTGACCGGTGGGGAGTCTGTCTCTCTGTCTGACCGGTGAGTCTGTCTCTCTGTCTGACCGTGAGTCTGTCTCTGTCTGGGAGTCTGTCTCTCTGTCTGACCGGTGAGTCTGTCTCTCTGTCTGACCGGTGAGTCTGTCTCTGTCTGACCGGTGAGTCTGTCTCTGTCTGACCGGTGAGTCTGTCTCTCTGTCTGACC
The DNA here is from genome assembly GCF_018296145.1 of Oncorhynchus tshawytscha. Taxonomy (NCBI): domain Eukaryota; kingdom Metazoa; phylum Chordata; class Actinopteri; order Salmoniformes; family Salmonidae; genus Oncorhynchus; species Oncorhynchus tshawytscha. Next base: position 78,995 of record NW_024609111.1, read on the forward strand.
GGTGAGTCTGTCTCTGTCTGACCGGGGAGTCTGTCTCTCTGTCTCCGGGAGTCTGTCTCTGACTGGTAGGGAGTCTGTCTCTCTGTCTGACTGGGGAGTCTGTCTCTCTGTCTGAGGAGTCTGTCTCTCTGTCTGACCGGTGGGGAGTCTGTCTGTCCTCTGTCTGACCGGTGGGGAGTCTGTCTCTCTGTCTGACCGGTGGGGAGTCTCTGTCTGTCTCTCTGTCTGACCGGTGGGGAGTCTGTCTGTCTCTCTGTCTGACTGGGGAGTCTGTCTGTTCTCTGTCTGACCTGGTGAGTCTGTCTCTCTGTCTGGCCGGTGAGTCTGTCTCTCTGTCTGACTGGTGAGTCTCCCTCTCTGTCTGACCGGTGGGGAGTCTGTCTGTCTGACTGGTGAGTCTGTCCGTCTGGCCGGGGAGTCTGTCTCTGTCTGGCCGGGAGTCTGTCCGGGGCCGGTGGGGAGTCTGTCTGTCTCTCTGTCTGACCGGTGGGGAGTCTGTCTCTCTGTCTGGCCGGTGGGGAGTCTGTCTGTCTCTCTGTCTGACCGGTGGGAGTCTGCCTGTCAAGTCTTCTCTCTGTCTGACCGGTGAGTCTGTCTCTCTGATCAATGGTGGGGATAGTTCTGTCTGACCAATGATAGTTCTATACAATGATAGTTCTATACAATGATAGTTCTATACAATGATAGTTCTGTCTACAATGATAGTCTCTCTGTCTACCGGGATAGTTCTATCTGACCGGTAGTCTATACAATGATAGTTCTATACAATGATAGTCTATATGTAGCTCTCTGACGGTGGGGATAGTTCTATACAATGATAGTTCTGTATACCGTGGGATAGTTCTATATACCGGATAGTGTCTATACAATGATAGTTCTATCAATGATAGTCATATGGGGAGTCTGCTCTATGACAATGATAGTTCTCTGTACTGATAGTTCTATATCTGTAGCTCTATGACCAATGGGGAGTAGTTCTGTATGACCGGTGAGTAGTTCTAGTCTGAGGATAGTCTCTGTCTGAGGATAGTCTGTATCTGATAGTTCTACCGGTGAGGATCTCTCTATATGAGTGAGTAGTTCTATATGAGGATAGTTCTATATGAGGAGTAGTCTTCTGTATAATGATAGTCTCTTGTCTGAGGATGAGTCTGTCTCTGATGAGGAGTAGTTCTGTCTGACTGGTGGGGAGTCTGTCTGACCGGTAGTCTGTGAGGATAGTGTCTATATGAGGATAGTTCTGTATGAGGATGGGGAGTCTATATAATGATAGTTCTATATGAGGATAGTCTGTCTATATACTCTAGTTCTATATGGGGAGTCTGTTCATCATATGGGGAGTAGTTCATCATCTGGAGGATAGGGGAGTCATATGAGGATAGTTCTGTATACTGATAGTCTATCTGTAGTTCTATATGGGAGAGTCTGTCTGAGGATAGTTCTATATCTCTGTATATGGGGAGTCTGTAGTTCTATATGAGGAGTCTTTTTCTAAATGATAGTTCTATATGAGGATAATTCTATAACAGAATAAATGACAGTTCTATGTAATGATAGTTCTATATGACGATAGTTCTATATATGATAGTTCTATACAATGATAGTTCTATATGATGATAGTTCTATATGAGGATAGTTCTATACAATGATAGTTCTATATAATGATAGTTCTATGTACGGATAGTTCTATATACTGGATAGTTCTATATCAATGATAGTTCTATACAATGATAGTTCTATATGACTGATAGTTCTATATAGGATAGCTCTATGTAATGATAGTGCTTTAATACTGAGAGTTCTATATACTGATAGTTCTATATCAGGATAGTACTATATATGATAGCTCTATATGATGATAGTTCTATATGAGGATAGTTCTATATGATGATAGTTCTATATAATGATATTATATGAGGATAGTTCTATATGAGGATAGTTCTATATGAGGATAGTTCTATATGAGGATAGTTCTATATGAGGATAGCTCTATATGATGGATAGTTCTATGTAATGATAGTTCTATATGAGGATAGTTCTATATACTGATAGTATATACTGATAGTTCTATATGAGGATAGTTCTATATGATGATAGTTCTATATGAGGATAGTCTATATCTATATAATGATAGTTCTATATGAGGATAGTTCTATATGAGGATAATATAATGTTAGTTCTATATGATGATAGTTCTATATGAGGATAATCTATATGAGGATAGTTCTATATGAGGATAGTTGTCTATGAGGATAGTTCTATATAATGATAGTTCTATATGAGGATAGTTCTATATAATGATAGTTCTATATGAGGATAGTTCTATATAATGATAGTTCTATATGAGGATAGTTGTATATACTGATAGTTCTATTGATATCATGATAGTTCTATTTAATGATAGTTATATATGAGGATAGTTCTATATGATGATATTTCTATATGATGATAGTTCTATATGAGGATAGTTCTATATAAGGATAGTTCTATATAATGATAGTTCTATATGAGGATAGTTCTATATGATATCTTGATATTCTATATACTGATAGTTCTATATGAGGATAGGTCTATATGATGTTAGTTCTCTATGAGGATAGTTCTATATACTGATAGTTCTATATGAGGATAGTTCTATATGAGGATAGTTCTATATAATGATAGTTCTATATACTGATAGTTCTCTATGAGGATAGTTCTATATACTGATAGTTCTATATGATGATAGTTTATATGAGGATAGTTATATATGATGATAGTTCTATATGAGGATAGTTCTATATACTGATAGTTCTATATGATGATAGTTCTATATAATGATAGTTCTATATGATAGTTCTATAGAGGATAGTTCTATATACTAATATTCTATATTCTATATATATATGATAGTTCTATATGATGATAGTTCTCTATGATGATAGTTCTATATGAGATAGTTCTATATGAGATAGTTCATATGAGGATAGTTATCATGATGATAGTTCTATATGAGGATAGTTATATATGAGGATAGTTCTATATACTGATAGTTCTAGTTCTATATGAGGATAGTTATCTATGATGATAGTTCTATATGAGGATAGTTCTATATGAGGATAGTTCTATATACTGATAGTTCTATATGAGGATAGTTCTATATGATTATATGATGATAGTTCTATATATAGTTCTATAATGATAGTTCTATATGATGATAGTTATATATACTGAAAGTTCTATATGAGGATAGTTCTATATGAGGATAGTTATCTATGATGATAGTTCTATATGATGATAGTTCTATATGATGATAGTTCTATATGATGATAGTTATCTATGATGATAGTTCTATATACTGATAGTTCTATATGATGATAGTTCTATATGATGATAGTTCTATATGATGATAGTTCTATATGATGATAGTTCTATATACTGATAGTTCTATATACTGAAAGTTCTATATGAGGATAGTTCTATATACTGATAGTTCTATATGATGATAGTTCTATATACTGATAGTTCTATATGAGGATAGTTCTATATGATAGTTATCTATATGATAGTTCTATATGACTGATAGTTCTATATACTGATAGTTCTATATGATGATAGTTCTATATATGATAGTTCTATATATGATAGTTCTATATGAGGATAGTTCTATATACTGATAGTTCTATATACTGATAGTTCTATATGAGGATAGTTCTATATACTGATAGTTCTATATAATGATAGTTCTATATACTGATAGTTCTATATGAGGTTAGTTCTATATGAGGATAGTCCTATATGAGTATTGTTCTATATAATGATAGTTCTTTTTAATGATAGTTATATATGAGGGTTGTTCTATATACTGATAGTTCTATATACTGATAGTTATATATACTGATAGTTCTATATGAGGATAGGTGTATATGATGATATTTCTATATGAGGATAGTTCTATATAATGATAGTTCTATATGAGGATCATTCTATATAATGATAGTTATATATAATGATAGTTATTTTTAATGATAGTTCTATATAATGATAGTTCTATATGAGGGTTGTTCTATATACTGATAGTTCTATATACTGATAGTTCTATATGAGGATAGTTATATATACTGATAGTTCTATATGAGGAGGATAGTTCTATATAATGATATTTCTATATGAGGATAGTTCTATATATAATAGTTCTATATACTGATAGTTCTATATATGAGGATCATTCTATATAATGATAGTTATATATAATGATAGTTATTTTCTAATGATAGTTCTATATAATGATAGTTCTATATAGAGGATAATTCTATATAATTATAGTTCTATATAATGATAGTTCTATATGAGGATAGTTCTATATAATGATAGTTATATATAATGATAGTTATTTTTAATGATAGTTCTATATAATGATAGTTCTATATGAGGATAATTCTATATAATTATAGTTCTATATAATGATAGTTCTATATAATGATAGTTCTATATAATGATAGGTCTATATGAGGATAATTCGATATAATAATTATATGATGATAGTTCTATATAATGATAATATAATGGTAGTTCTATATAATGATAGTTCTATGTAGTTCTATATGAGGATAGTTCTATATGAGGGTAGTTCAATATGAGGGTAGTTCAATATGAGGGTAGTTCAATATGAGGGTGGTTCTATATGAGGGTGGTTCTATATGAGGGTGGTTCTATATGAGGGTGGTTCTATATGAGGGTGGTTCTATATGAGGGTGGTTCTATATGAGGGTGGTTCAATATGAGTGGTGGTTCAATATGAGGGTGGTTCTATATGAGGGTGGTTCTATATGAGGGTGGTTCTATATGAGGGTGGTTCTATATGAGGGTGGTTCTATATGAGGGTGGTTCTATATGAGGGTGGTTCTATATGAGGGTGGTTCTATATGAGGGTGGTTCTATATGAGGGTGGTTCTATATGAGGGTGGTTCTATATGAGGGTGGTTCTATATGAGGGTGGTTCTATATGAGGGTGGTTCTATATGAGGGTGGTTCTATATGAGGGTGGTTCTATATGAGGGTGGTTCTAAATGAGGGTGGTTCTGGTTTATGAGGGTAGTTCTATATGAGGGTGGTTCTATATGAGGGTGGATGAGGGTGGTTCTATATGAGGGTGGTTCTATATGAGGGTGGTTCTATATGAGGGTGGTTCTATATGAGGGTATGAGGTGGTTCAATATGAGGGTGGTTCTATATGAGGGTGGTTCTATTTGATGATAGTTATATATAATTATAGTTCTATTTGAGGGTGGTTCTATATAATGATAGTTCTATTTGGAGACTTATCTCCCTCACCAACTTCAAACATCAGCTATCTGAGCAGCTAACCGATCGCTGCTGCTGTACATAGTCTATTGGTAAATAGCCCACCCATTTTCACCTACCTCATCCCCATACTATAGTTTTTTATTTATTTACTTTTCTGCTCTTTTGCACACCAATATCTCTACCTGTACATGACCATCTGATCATTTATCACTCCAGTGTTAATCTGCAAAATTGTAATTATTCGCCTACCTCCTCATGCCTTTTGCACACATTGTATATAGACTCCCCCTTTGTTTTCTACTGTGTTATTGACTTGTTAATTGTTTACTCCATGTGTAACTCTGTGTTGTCTGCTCACACTGCTATGCTTTATCTTGGCCAGGTCGCAGTTGCAAATGAGAACTTGTTCTCAACTAGCCTACCTGGTTAAATAAAGGTGAAATAAAAATAAAATAAAAATATTTGATGATAGTTATATATACTGATAGTTCTATTTGAGGGTAGTTCTATATGAGGGTTGTTCTATATAATGAAGCCCTCTCCTTCCTCTAGGTTCTCTGTGGAGCGTCCGGCCCTCAGTGTGGTCATCTACCCTCTGCTCCATGAAGACCTTCCATTGGTCATCAGAGACATGCCCTCCCACTGCTCGATCAACTGACCCTCTTCCAAAGCCGCGTTGCCCAGGCCCCGCCCTCGTCACAATTGGGACACCAGAGAGCAAAGAGGCAACTAGCCAATCAGAGCCCCTCATCACCATGGTGATGCCAGAGAGTGAAGAAGCATCTAGCCAATCACAGCCCCTCAGATTAGAGGTCTTCACGGGTTCAAAAGTTGGACCTGTTCCGAACTGGACCTGGGGCTGTCCCACCCGGACCCGAAGTGCATCAATTATTCTGTTTAATATAGAGACTGAGGACAACTAGACCCGTTCCATATCGACATGGTTGGATCCAGACCCGATCTGAGTGAGAAAAAAAGAAAAGTCATATTTTTTAAACTACTTTATTTATCGAAGACGATGAAGTGTGAGAGGAGGGAAGAGACGTGCCTCTAGCAGGGAGGGAGAGAGAGACGTGCCTCTAGCAGGGAGGGAGAGAGACGTGCCTCTAGCAGGGAGGGAGAGAGACGATGCCTCTAGCAGGAGGGAGAGAGAGACGTGCCTCTAGCAGAGGGAGAGAGAGAGACGTGCCTCTAGCAGGGAGGGAGAGAGAGACGACGCCTCTAGCAGGGGGAGAGAGAGAGACGTGCCCTAGCAGGGAGGAGAGAGACGCCTCTAGCAGGGAGGGAGGAGAGAGACGTGCCTCTAGCAGGGAGGGAGAGAGAGAGGTGCCTCTAGCAGGGAGGGGAGAGAGAGACGGCTCTAGCAGGAGGGAGAGAGACGTGCCTCTAGCAGGGAGGAGAGAGCAGAGGTGCCTCTAGCAGGGAGGGAGAGAGACGTGCCTCTAGCAGGGGAGGGAGAGACGTGCTCTAGCAGGGAGGGAGAGAGACGTGCCTCTAGCAGGGAGGGAGAGACGCCTCTAGCAGGGGAGGGAGAGAGAGGAGGTGCCTCTAGCAGGGAGGGAGAGAGACGTGCCTCTAGTGGGAGGAGGAGAGAGAGGTGCCTCCAAACAGGGAGGAGAGAGAGATGCCTCTAGCAGGGAGGGAGAGAGAGGTGTCCTAGCAGGGAGGGAGGGAGAGGTGCCTCTAGCAGGGAGGGAGAGAGACGTGCCTCTAGCAGGGAGGGAGGGAGAGAGACGTGCCTCTAGCAGGAGGGGAGAGCCTCCTAGCAGGGGGAGAGAGACGTGCCTCTAGCAGGGGGAGAGAGACGTGCCTCTAGCAGGAGAGAGACGTGCCTCTAGCAGGGGGAGAGAGACGTGCCTCTAGCAGAGAGAGACGTGCCTCTAGCAGGGGGGAGAGAGACGTGCCTCTAGCAGGGGGAGAGGAGAGCAGGGGGGGAGAGAGACGTGCCCTAGCAGGAGAGAGACGTGCCTCTAGCAGGAGGGAGAGAGACGTGCCTCTAGCAGGGAGGAGAGGAGAGCTCTAGCAGGAGAGGAGAGAGATGCCTCTAGCAGGGAGGGAGAGAGAGGTGCCTCTAGCAGGGAGGGGAGAGACGTGCCCTAGCAGGGGAGAAAGCCGATGCCTCTAGCAGGGGGAGAGAGACGTGCCTCTAGCAGGGGGAGAGAGACGGCCCTCTAGCAGGGGGAGAGAGACGTGCCTCTAGCAGGGGGAGAGAGACGGCCTCTAGCAGGGGGGGAGAGGTGCCTCTAGCAGGGGGGAGAGAGAGGTGCTCTAGCAGGGGGAGAGAGAGGTGCCTCTAGCAGAGGAGGGCCCTAGCAGAGAGAGGTGCCTCTAGCAGGGGGAGAGAGAGGTGGCCTCTAGCAGGGGGGGAGAGAGGTGCCTCTAGCAGGGGGAGAGAGAGGTGCCTCTAGCAGGGGAGAGAGGTGCCTCCCAGTGGGGGAGAGAGGTGCCTCTAGCAGGGGGGGAGAGAGGTGCCTCTAGCAGGGGAGGGAGGTGGCAGAGAGAGGTGCCTCTAGCAGGGGGGAGGTGCTCTAGCAGGGGGAGAGAGAGGTGCCTCTAGCAGGGGGGAGAGGGAGGAGAGAGAGACGTGCCTCTAGCAGGGGGAGAGAGGTGCCTCTAGCAGGGGAGGAGGGGAGGGGGAGAGACGTGCCTCTAGCAGGGGGAGAGAGAGGTGCCTCTAGCAGGGAGGAGAGAGAGGTGCCTCTAGCAGGGAGGGCCTCTAGCAGGGGGAGAGAGAGGTGCCTCTAGCAGGGGGAGAGGGCCTCTAGCAGGGGAGAGAGACGTGAGGGGGGAGAGAGACGTGCCTCTAGCAGGGGGAGAGACGTGGCAGGGGGAAGAGACGTGCCTCTAGCAGGGGGGAGAGACGGAGGGAGGCCTCTAGCAGGGGGAGAGAGAGGTGCCTCTAGCAGGAGAGGGAGGGGAGAGAGAGGTGCCTCTAGAAGGTGGAGAGAGAGGTGCCTCAGCAGGAGAGGGGGAGAGAGAGCCTCTAGCAGGGGAGAGAGGTGCCTCTAGCAGGGGGGAGGGGAGGGGAGAGAGAGGTGCCTCTAGCAGGGGGAGAGGGAGGGGAGAGAGGTGCCTCTAGCAGGGGGAGGAGGTGCCTCTAGCAGGGGGAGAGAGAGGTGCCTCTAGCAGGGGGGAGAGAGGGAGCAGGGGGAGAGAGACGTGCCTCTAGCAGGGGGAAGAGGCCTCTAGCAGGGGGAGAGACGTGCCTCTAGCAGGGGAGAGGAGGGAGGGGGAGAGAGGTGCCTCTAGCAGGGGGAGAGAGAGGGGAGGGGGAGAGAGAGGTGCCTCTAGCAGGGGAGAGAGAGGTGAGCAGGGGGAGAGAGGTGCCTCTAGCAGGGGGGGAGGGCAGGGGGGAGAGAGAGGTGCCTCCTAGCAGGGGGAGAGAGACGCCTCTAGCAGGGGGGAGGAGGGGTGCCTCTAGCAGTGGGGAGAGAGGTGCCAGGGGGAGAGAGAGGTGCCCTCTAGCAGGGAGAGAGAGAGGTGCCTCTAGCAGGGGGAGAGAGAGGTGCCTCTAGCAGGGGGGGAGAGAGAGGCCTCTAGCAGAGAGAGAGTGTGCCTCTAGCAGGGGGGAAGAGAGGTGCCTCTAGCAGGGGAGAGAGACGTGCCTCTAGCAGGGGGGAGAGGAGGGAGAGAGAGAGAGGTGCCTCTAGCAGGGGAGAGGGGAGAGAGAGAGGTGAGCGGGGAGAGGTGCCTCTAGCAGGGGGAGAGAGACGTCACCTCTAGCAGGGGAGAGAGAGACGTGGGCTCTAGCAGGGGGAGAGAGGTGCCTCTAGCAGGGGGGAGAGAGACGCCTCTAGCAGGGGGGAAGAGACGTGGAGGGGGAGAGAGACGTGCCTCTAGCAGGGGGAGAGAGACGTGAGGGGGAGAGAGACGTGCCTCTAGCAGGGGGGAGAGAGACGTGCCTCTAGCAGGGGAGAGAGACGTGCCTCTAGCAGGAGGGAGAGACGTGCCTCTAGAGGGGAGAGAGACGTGCCTCTAGCAGGGAGAGAGATCGCGTGCCTCTAGCAGGGGGAGAGAGACGTGCCTCTAGCAGGGGGAGAGAGACGTGAGGGGGGAGAGAGACGTGCCTCTAGCAGGGAGGGGAGACGTGCTCTAAGCAGGGGAGGGAGACGTGCCTCTAGCAGGGAGGAGAGAGAGACGTGCCTCTAGCAGGAGGGAGAGACGTGCCTCTAGCAGGAGGGAGAGAGACGTGGAGGGAGGGAGAGAGACGTGCCTCTAGCAGGGAGGGAGAGAGTGCCTCTAGCAGGGAGGGGAGAGACGTGCCTCTAGCAGGGAGGGAGAGACGTGCCTCTAGCAGGAGGGAGAGAGAGGGAGCAGGAGGAGAGAGAGACGTGCCTCTGGCAGGGAGGAGAGGGCAGGGAGGGAGAGAGAGCGTGCCTCTAGCAGGGAGGGAGAGAGACGTGCCTCTAGCAGGGAGGGAGAGAGAGACGCGTGCCTCTAGCAGGGGAGGGAGAGAGACGTGCCTCTAGCAGGGAGGGAGAGAGGTGCCTCTAGCAGGGAGGAGAGGAGAGGTGCCTCTAGCAGGGAGGAGAGACGTGAGCAGGGAGGGAGAGGGGTGCCTCTAGCAGGGAGGGAGAGAGACGTGCCTCTAGCAGGGAGGAGAGACGTGCCTCTAGCAGAGGGAGAGAGAGGGTGCCTCTAGCAGGGAGGGGAGAGAGGTGCCTCTAGCAGGGAGGAGAGAGAGAGGTGCCTCTAGCAGGGAGGTGGCAGGGAGGGGAGAGAGACGTGCCTCTAGCAGGGAGGGAGAGAGAGGTGCCTCTAGCAGGGAGGGAGAGAGAGAGTGCCTCTAGCAGGAGGGAGAGAGAGAGTGCCTCAGGGGAGGGAGAGAGACGTGCCTCTAGCAGGAGGAGAGAGAGAGGTGAGCAGGGAGGGGAGAGAGAGGTGCCTCTAGCAGGGAGGGGGAGAGGTGAGCAGGGAGAGAGAGAGGTGCCTCTAGCAGGGAGGGAGAGAGACGTGCCTCTAGCAGGAGGGAGAGACGTGCCTCTAGCAGGAGGAGAGAGGTGCCTCTAGCAGGAGAGGGAGACGTGCCTCTAGCAGGGAGAGAGAGAGACGTGCCTCTAGCAGGGAGAGAGAGAGACGTGCCTCTAGCAGGGGGAGGAGAGAGAGGTGCCTCTAGCAGGGAGGGAGAGAGACGTGCCTCTAGCAGGGAGAGAGAGAGACGTGCCTCTAGCAGGAGGATGGAGAGAGCGTGCCTCTAGCAGGAGGGATGGAGAGGTGCCTCTAGCAGGGAGGGATGGAGAGAGGTGCCTCTAGCAGGAGGAGAGAGACGTGCCTCTAGCAGGGGAGAGGTGAGAGTGACACGTGCCTCTAGCAGGAGGGAGGAGACGTGAGCAGGGAGGGAGAGAGACGTGCCTCTAGCAGGGAGAGAGAGACACGTGAGCAGGGAGGAGAGAGACACGTGCCTCTAGCAGGAGGAGGCCTCTAGTAGGGAGGAGAGAGACACGTGCCTCTAGCAGGGAGGGAGAGAGCTCTAGCAGGGAGGGAGAGAGACGTGCCTCTAGCAGGGAGGGAGAGAGACGTGCCTCTAGCAGGGAGGGGAGAGACGTGCCTCCTAGCAGGGAGGGAGAGAGGTGCCTCTAGCAGGGAGAGGGAGAGAGACGGTGCCTCTAGCAGAGAGAGAGAGAGACGTGCCTCTAGCAGGAGGAGAGAGAGAGGGAGAGAGGAGAGAGAGGTGCCTCTAGCAGAGGGGAGGGTGGGAGGGGAGAGAGAGAGGTGCCTCTAGCAGGGAGGGAGAGAGAGGTGCCTCTAGCAGGGAGAGAGAGAGGAGGGCAGGGAGAGAGAGAGGAGGTGCCTCTAGCAGGGAGAGAGAGAGAGAGGTGCCTCTAGCAGGAGGGAGAGAGAGGTGCCTCTAGCAGGGAGGGAGAGAGAGAGGTGCCTCTAGCAGGGAGGGAGGGAGAGAGAGAGGTGCCTCTAGCAGGGAGGGAGAGAGAGGTGCCTAGCAGGGAGAGAGAGAGAGGTGCCTCTAGCAGGGGAGGGAGGGAGAGGGAGAGGTGCCTCTAGCAGGGAGGGGGAGGGAGAGGTGGAGGGAGAGAGAGAGAGAGAGGTGCCTCTAGCAGGGAGGGAGGGAGAGAGAGAGAGGTGCCTCTAGCAGGGAGGTGAGAGGGAGAGAGAGAGAGGTGCCTCTAGCAGGGGAGGGAGAGAGGTGCCTCAGCAGGGAGGGAGAGAGACGTGCCATTTAGGATACAACCATAATCCTCTGGGTGAGAGAACAGGAGACCCAGAGAGACTGATTTCTCAGAAGCATCGTAAGACTAATAAATTCCTCTTTAAAACCTTCGTTAGGAGCATCATTAAATCTCCTTCAATGTTTCCCCAAAACCATCATTATATTAATGTTGTACTTGAAAAAGCTTGTTAAAAAAACAAACAAATGTCAGCTAAGTGCTAGATGTTGTACACTGTAAACTCAGATCTCACTGAACATACATCAAGATGTTGATCTCTGCCTGACGGTGCCCGCCAGGTCACTTCAGAGCGGAGTTGACGACAGAATACAAAGTTGCCGATGTCTTTGTCATTGTTCCAAACACGCGATGGAAGAAAGGCTGCTTCAAATGACCCTACATCCCTACCCAGCATCGGCCTGTAATTACATCACATGACATCTACATCCCTGCAGCATCGGCCTGTAAATACACCCACCTCATTACATCCTGCAGCATCGGCCTGTGTAATTACATCACATGACCTCTACATCCCTGCAGCATCGCCTGTGTAATTACATCACATGACCTCTATCCCTGCAGCTCCCTGTCTAATTACATCACCATTACATCCCTCAACATTGACTCACATGTCTCTAAATAAAGACACCTTAGTCATCACACAGACCTCTAAGCTCCCTGTCTCTAAATAAAGACACCTGGTCTCAGCATTGACTCCCTGTCTCTAAATAAAGACACCTTGGTCTCAGCATTGACTCCCTGTCTCTAAATAAAGACACCTTGGTCTCAGCATTGACTCCCTGTCTCTAAATAAAGACACCTTGGTCTCAGCATTGACTCCCTGTCTCTAAATAAAGACACTTGGTCTGGCATTGACTCCTGTCTCTAAATAAAGACACCTTGGTCTCAGCATTGACTCTGTCTCTAAAGTGACCTTGGTCTCAACTGACTCCTCTAAATAAAGACACCTTGGTCTCAGCATTGACTCCCCTGTCTCTAAATAAAGACACCTTGGTCTCAGCATTGACTCCCTGTCTCTAAATAAAGACACCTTGGTCTCAGCATTGACTCCTGTCTCTAAATAAAGACACCTTGGTCTCAGCATTGACTCCCTGTCTAAGTAAAAAGACACCTTGGTCTCAGCAGTGACTCCCTGTCTCTAAATAAAGACACCTTGGTCTCAGCATTGACTCCCTTGGTCTAAAAGTAAAGACACCTTGGTCTCAGCATTGACTCCCTGACTCTGGTCTCTAAATAAAGTAAAGACACCTTGGTCTCAGCATTGACTCCTGTCTCTAAATAAAAGACACCTTTGGTCTCAACATTGACTCCTGTCTAAATAAAGACACCTTGGTCTCAACATTGACTCCCTGTCAAATAAAGACACCTTGGTCTCAGCATTAAAGACACCTTGGTCTCAGCATTGACCTGTCTAAATAAAGACACCTTGGTCTCAGCATTGACTCCTGGTCTCAGCATTGACTCCTGTTTAAATAAAGACATCTTTGTCTCAACATTGACTGGGTCTGTCAACTCAGCCTGTAGCACCGCAGGAGAACATTCCTGGTCCGTTCACTGGTTCTCCCTTCACCGGGCACGACAGTTCGGAGTTCAAGAAGAACCAGGTATGGACACTAGACTCTCCTCTCCACACTGGCCGGGCTGGAGCGACCCTGGCTGGAGGACTTGGTCTGGCACTCTCCCTCTCCACACTGGCCGGGCTGGGAGCGACCCTGGCTGGGAGGACTTCAGGTCTGGCCTCTCCTCTCCACACTGGCCGGGCTGGGAGCGACCTGCCTGGATGACTTCAGGTCTGGACTCTCCCTCTCCCACCGGCCGGGCTGGAGGACTTCAGGTCTGGCCTCTCTCTCTCCACACTGGTCGGGCTGGGAGCGACCTGGGCTGGAGGACTTCAGGTCTGGCCTCTCCCTCTCCCACACTGGCCGGGCTGGGAGGACTTCCAGTGTCTGGACTCCCCTCTCCACACTGGCCGGGCTGGGAGCAACCCTGGCTAGGAGGACTTCAGGTCTGGTCTCTCCCTTCCACACTGGCTGGGCTTGAGAGACCTGGGCTTGGATGACTTCAGGTCTGGACTCTCCCTTCCACACTGGCCGGGCTGCTGGTCCCGCTGGTCCTTGCAGAAGACGCTGTACCGGGAAGAGAGGCAGGATGCTGGGCAGGAGGTAGGACAGGAGGAGAGGAGGATGAGGGAGGAGGAAGAGAGGCAGGAGGCTGGGCAGGAGGTTGGACAGGAGGAGAGGAGGATGAGCGAGGAGGAAGAGAGGCTGGGCACAAGGAGTAGAGGCAGAGGAAGAAAGGAGGAGAATAGGCAGGAGGAGGTGATGCAGGAGGCCGGGCAGTGTAATGACATCACACAGTACTGGTACTTGTGTGTAATGACTATCAGCGAAAACAACGTAGTAATGTCAGGCAGCCTGTCATTTTTGTGTTTATACTTTTTCATAACGACAACCACAATGGATAAAATGACTGCGCGGAGAAACATTGGAACCATTTCCATGTTTTGACCACTAGGTTTTATGGGTAGTATGACATTTCACTGTTGGGGCTCAACAACGGCACGGATACAACGATGAGCCCTCTATTCATCTCTATGGCAATTACACCCATAGAGATATAATGAATAGAACGGTCTTGGAACCTCTAACCCCGACAATCTGACCGGTGAACCCATTGGTGGACACACAATGGCTGCCTGGTATTAATGATGCGATCATTTCCGTGGTAATGTAGAATGTTCATTCTATTGATGTTTAACTGATGTGCTTCATGCAATGGAAGGTATTGTTTTGTAATGTTTGTTTTAGTTTGTATTGGATTTTTCTGGGATGATTTGTATTTATTAAGGATCCCCATGAGATGACCTCCCCCCCCCCCTCTTCCTGGGTGTCTGGCAACATTAAGGCAGTTATGTAGTCATGGCTCTATGTAGTACTGTGCGCCTCCCATAGTCTGTTCAGGACAAACCTCTGGTGGCATGTCTTGTAAGCTGTGTGCTAGTCGTTTAAACAGACACCTCGGTGGATTCAACATGTCAATACTGCTCACAAATACAAGTAGTGATGAAGTCAATCTCTCCTCCACTTTGAACCGGGAGAAATTAACATGCATATTATTAATGTTAGCTCTCTGTGTACATTTAAGGGCCAGCCAAATCAACAAATCCCAGCACATATTGATGGGTACACTTCCTGCTTTTACTTCCTGCTTTGCCCCTATGTGCTCGCAATGTCTGCCAGTCCAACCATTATGCCATCGTTGGGGACCGCCGTTCTATTCATTATATTTCTATGATTATAACCTTTCGTCTTAACCCCGCTTAAACCTTAACCTTAATCAAAGTGCTAAAACCGAACTTTGAATGAAGACCCAAAAAGTTGAATACATTTTTTTTACGACGAAAATTCACATTTTTAACGTTGTTGCCGTGGTAACTGAGGGGAACGCTTCTCGGCCGGTCGCCAAGGTGACGCGGTATCCGTCACGTCCGGTCTGAGGTTTCCGGAACCCGGCGCGAAAAAATAAATTCAACAGGAAAACTAAAGTCGTGAGAAGGAGCCGTCCCCCTTTTTTTGTTGTTGGATGAACTACTTTTAATTAATTTACTCCTATATATATTGCATCTAACGGTGTCGGTTTCTCACTCTTTATAACCCGTATTGTCAACTAAGAAGTGATCCACTTTTCAAGCAAAGGTAACTTTAACTAACTAGTCACATCCGCTTTTGATACTCCTTTAAGTATGAAAATAAACATGTGTTTTCTCTGGTCAAAGTTTTGTGTTTTTGGGTTGTGCTGAGGCTGAGTTAGTTGGTTAGATATTGAATAGGATTAGTTAGCCTCTGTGCACCTTCATCAATTATCTATTTATCTCCACCATTCAGAATTGAAAGTAATAGTTTGTTTCCCCTAACTAGTGACATTAAACTAGTTGTTTACAGATCATTGAAGTTGAAGCAGTGTGGTTTATAGTGAAGGACATACACTGCAGTGTGGGGTTTATAGTGAAGGATATACAATGCAGTGTGGTCTATAGTGAAGGATATACACTGCAGTGTGGTTTATAGTGAAGGATATACACTGCAGTGTGGTTTATAGTGAAGAGATATATAATGCTGTGTGGTTTATAGTGAAGGATATATAATGCAGTGTGGTTTATAGTGAAGGATATACACTGCAGTGTGGTTTATAGTGAAGGATATATAATGCTGTGTGGTTTATAGTGAAGGATATATAATGCTGTGTGGTTTATAGTGAAGGATATACACTGCAGTGTGGTTTATAGTGAAGGATATACAATGCAGTGTGGTTTATAGTGAAGGATATATAATGCTGTGTGGTTTATAGTGAAGGATATATAATGCTGTGTGGTTTATAGTGAAGGATATACACTGCAGTGTGGTTTATAGTGAAGGATATACAATGCAGTGTGGTTTATAGTGAAGGATATATAATGCTGTGTGGTTTTATAGTGAAGGATATATAATGCTGTGTGGTTTATAGTGAAGGATATACACTGCAGTGTGGTTTATAGTGAAGGATATATAATGCTGTGTGGTTTTATAGTGAAGGATATACAATGCAGTGTGGTTTATAAGTGAAGGATATACACTGCAGTGTGGTTTATAGTGAAGGATATACACTGCAGTGTGGTTTATAGTGAAGGATATATAATGCAGTGTGGTTTATAGTGAAGGATATACAATGCAGTGTGGTTTATAGTGAAGGATATACAATGCAGTGTGGTTTATAGTGAAGGACACAATGCAGTGTGGTTTATAGTGAAGGATATACAATGCAGTGTGTGGTTTATAGTGAAGGATATACAATGCTGTGTGGTTTATAGTGAAGGATATATAATGCAGTGTGGTTTATAGTGAAGGATATATAATGCAGTGTGGTTTATAGTGAAGGATATACAATGCAGTGTGGTTTATAGTGAAGGATATATAATGCAGTGTGGTTTATAGTGAAGGATATACAATGCAGTGTGGTTTATAGTGAAGGATATACAATGCAGTGTGGTTTATAGTGAAGGATATATAATGCAGTGTGGTTTATAGTGAAGGATATACACTGCAGTGTGGTTTATAGTGAAGGATATATAATGCAGTGTGGTTTATAGTGAAGGATATATAATGCAGTGTGGTTTATAGTGAAGGATATACACTGCAGTGTGGTTTATAGTGAAGGATATATAATGCAGTGTGGTTTATAGTGAAGGATATATAATGCAGTGTGGTTTATAGTGAAGGATATACACTGCAGTGTGGTTTATAGTGAAGGATATACACTGCAGTGTGGTTTATAGTGAAGGATATACAATGCAGTGTGGTTTATAGTGAAGGACATACACTGCAGTGTGGGGTTTATAGTGAAGGATATACAATGCAGTGTGGGGTTTTATAGTGAAGGATATACACTGCAGTGTGGTTTATAGTGAAGGATATACAATGCAGTGTGGTTTATAGTGAAGGATATATAATGCAGTGTGGTTTATAGTGAAGGATATATAATGCAGTGTAGGGTTTATAGTGAAGGATATACACTGCAGTGTGTGGTTTTATATTGAAGGATATACACTGCAGTGTGGTTTATAGTGAAGGATATATAATGCAGTGTGGGGTTTATAGTGAAGGCATGCTGTGTGGGGTTTTATTGAAGGATATATGCTGTGTGTTTATAGGATATATAATGCTGTGTGGTTTATAGTGAAGGATATATAATGCTGTGTGGTTTTATAGTGAAGGATATATAATGCAGTGTGGTTTATAGTGAAGGATATACACTGCAGTGTGGGGTTTATAGTGAAGGTTTGCAGTGTGTGGTTTTATAGTGAAGGATATACACTGCAGTGTGTGGTTTTATAGTGAAGGATATATAATGCAGTGTGGGGTTTATAGTGAAGGATATATAATGCTGTGTGGGGTTTATAGTGAAGGATATATAATGCTGTGTGGTTTATAGTGAAGGGTATATAATGCTGTGTGGTTTTATAGTGAAGGATATATAATGCTGTGTGGTTTATAGTGAAGGATATACAATGCAGTGTGGTTTATAGTGAAGGATATACACTGCAGTGAAGGATATACACTGGTTTATAGTGAAGGATATACAATGCAGTGTGGTTTATAGTGATATACAATGCAGTGTGGTTTATAGTGAAGGATATACAACACTGCAGTGTGTGGTTTATAGTGAAGGATATACAATGCAGTGTGGTTTATAGTGAAGGATATACAATGCAGGGGTTTATAGTGAAGGACATACAATGCAGTGTGGTTTTATAGTGAAGGATATATAATGCTGTGAGGTTTATAGTGAAGGACATACAATGCAGTGTGGTTTATAGTGAAGGATATACAATGCAGCGTGGTTTATAGTGAAGGACATACAATGCAGTGTGGTTTATAGTGAAGGATATATAATGCTGTGTGGTTTATAGTGAAGGATATACAATGCAGTGTGGTTTATAGTGAAGGTTTATATATACAATGCAGTGAGGTTTATAGTGAAGGATATACACTGCAGTGTGGGGTTTATAGTGAAGGATATATAATGCAGTGTGGGGTTTATAGTGAAGGATATATAATGCAGTGGGGTTTATAGTGAAGGATATATAATGCAGTGTGGGGTTTATAGTGAAGGATATACAATGCAGTGTGGTTTATAGTGAAGGATATACAATGCAGTGTGGTTTATAGTGAAGGATATATAATGCAGTGTGGTTTATAGTGAAGGATATACAATGCAGTGTGGTTTATAGTGAAGGATATACAATGCAGTGTGGTTTATAGTGAAGGATATACAATGCAGTGTGGTTTATAGTGAAGGATATATAATGCAGTGTGGTTTATAGTGAAGGATATACAATGCAGTGTGTGGTTTATAGTGAAGGACATACAATGCAGTGTGGTTTATAGTGAAGGATATATAATGCTGTGAGGTTTATAGTGAAGGACATACAATGCAGTGTGGTTTATAGTGAAGGATATACAATGCAGCGTGGTTTATAGTGAAGGACATACAATGCAGTGTGGTTTATAGTGAAGGATATACAATGCAGTGTGGTTTATAGTGAAGGATATACAGTGCAGTGTGTGGTTTATAGTGAAGGATATATAATGCTGTGAGGTTTATAGTGAAGGACATACAATGCAGTGTGGTTTATAGTGAAGGATATACAATGCAGCGTGGTTTTATAGTGAAGGACATACAATGCAGTGTGGTTTATAGTGAAGGATATACAATGCAGTGTGTGGTTTATAGTGAAGGATATACAATGCAGTGTGGGGTTTATAGTGAAGGATATACAATGCAGCGTGGTTTATAGTGAAGGATATACAATGCAGTGTGGTTTACAGTGAAGGATATACAGTGCAGTGTGGTTTATAGTGAAGGATCTATAATGCAGTGTGGTTTATAGTGAAGGATATATAATGCAGTGTGGTTTAGAGTGAAGGATATACACTGCAGTGTGGTTTATATAAATATATTTTGCAGGTTGTTTGGAGACATGAATCCAGAAGACGTGGTTATCATTCTCAGTGATGATGATGATGATGTGTCCATCAACGACTCGGTCTACATCGTCGAAGACATCCAGAACAACGGTAAGACGTCAGCAAAAATAGTTTGTAGGAAGATAAAAGGGGAAAGAACAGGGAAGTGAAAGGAGAGAACTCAAGATAACCACGTCAGCACTTCCTAAAATCCAGAGTGTCAACCTCTGTGAACTTTAGTCCAGTGCTTTCTATATCTATATCATCTATATCTATATCATCGATACCATCTATACCTATATCATCTATATCTATATCATCTATATCTATATCTATATCAACTATATCTATATCATCGATACCATCTATATCTATATCAACTATATCTATATCATCGATACCATCTATATCTATATCAACTATATCTATATCATCGATACCATCTATATCTATATCATCTATATCTATATCATCGATACCATATATCTATATCATCTATATCATCGATAACATATATCTATATCATCTATATCTATATCATCGATACCATCTATATCTATATCAGCTATATCTATATCAGCTATATCATCGATAACATATATCTATATCATCTATATCTATATCATTGATACCATCGATACCATCATCATCATCGATATATCTATATATATCTATATCTATATCATCTATATCTATATCATCTATATCTATATCATCGATACGTCTATATCTATATCATCTATATCTATATCATTGATAACATATATCTATATCATCGATACCATATATATCTATATCTATATCATCGATACATCTATATCTATATCATCTATATCTATATCATTGATACCATCTATATCTATATCATCGATAACATATATCTATATCATCTATATCTATATCATCTATATCTATATCATCGATATCATATATATAGCTATATCACCTATCCATATCATCGATACCATATATCATCTATATCTATATAATATATCTATATCATCTCCATCTATATAATCGATGCCATATATAACTATATCTATATAATCTATATATATATATCATCTATATCTATATCATCGATACCATATATATCTATATCATCTATATCTATATCACGATACCATATATCTATATCATCTATCTATATCATTGATACCATATACCTATATAATCTATATCTATATCATCGATACCATATATAATCTATATCATCTACATCTATATCATCTACATCTATATAATCGATGCTATATATATCTATAACATCTATATCATCTACATCTATATCATCTACATCTATATAATCAATGCCATATATATCTATATCATCTACATCTATATAATCAATGCCATATATATCTATATCATCTACATCTATATAATCAATGCCATATATATCTATATCATCTACATCTATATAATCAATGCCATATATATCTATATCATGTATACCATATATATCTATACCATATATATCTATATCATCTATACCATATATATCTATATCATCTACATCTATATCATCTACATCTATATAATCAATGCCATATATATCTATATCATCTATATCATCTACATCTATATCATCTACATCTATATAATCAATGCCATATATATCTATATCATCTACATCTATATAATCAATGCCATATATCTATATCATGTATACCATATATATCTATATACCATATATATCTATACCATATATATCTATATCATCTATACCATATATATCTATACCATATATATCTATATCATCTATACCATATATATCTATATCATCTATGCCATATATATCTATATCATCTATGCCATATATATCTATATCATCTATACCATATATCTATATCATCTATACCATATATATCTATATCATCTATACCATATATATATACCATATATATCTATAACATCTATATCATCTACATCTATATAATCAATGCCATATATCTATATCATCTACATCTATATAATCAATGCCATATATATCTATATCATCTATACCATATATATCTATATCATCTATACCATATATATCTATATCATCTATACCATATATATCTATATCATCTATGCCATATATATCTATATCATCTATACCATATATATCTATATATCATCTATACCATATATATCTATATAATCTATACCATATATCTATATCATCTATACCATATATATCTATATGGTCTGTTCAATACAGCCACAGCAGGGATGACGGGCTTCATTCTCCCTTCATTCATTCATCTATACCATATATATCTATATCATATGACGGGCTTCATTCTCCCTTCATTTCTGAAGAAAATCACTAACAGGCCGATTGACTTGAGTCTCTTTCAACTTTCGAGTGCCTATCTAATATAACAAGACAGCTAAATCATTTGAATGATTTGAGCTGAAGTCTGTGTTGCACTTTGAATAATCAACCACAGACATGCCTGTCTGAACTCTGAACTCTGAACCAGTCTGGAAGCTGACTGCTGTATTTATGATGGCGGTAGGAGAGCAACTGTGGGTAGGTCTGCTTAATGTGTCTGTGTGTGTCTGTATACACAGTGTACAAAACATTAGGAACACCTGCTCTTAAACACCTGCTCTTTTTAAGGAGGTAGATCAGATTTAATATTGCAAACTGAAGCTTCCATCAATGTAATTGTCTTCATCATTTCCAATCGCCCATATATTTTTTGTAAATATATCATGCAGTAGATCAGTCTAAACCCCTGTGGTCTCTGTATCCCCCTGTGTATATAGTATACCCAGTGAGATCAGTCCTAAGCCCCTGTGGTCTCTGTATCCCCTGTGTATATAGTATACCCAGTGAGATCAGTCTAAACCCCTGTGGTCTCTGTATCCCCTGTGTATATAGTATACCCAGTAGATCAGTCCTAAACCCTGTGGTCTCTGTCCCCTGTGTATATAGTATACCCAGTAGATCAGTCTAAACCCCTGTGGTCTCTGTATCCCCTGTGTATATAGTATACCCAGTAGATCAGTCTAAACCCCTGTGGTCTCTGTATCCCCTGTGTATATAGTATACCCAGTAGATCAGTCTAAACCCCTGGTCTCTGTATCCCCCTGTGTATATAGTATACCCAGTAGAGTCAGTCTAAACCCCTGTGGTCTCTGTATCCCCTGTGTATATAGTATACCCAGTAGATCAGTCTAAATCAAATCAAATCAAATCTTTTCTTTGTCACATGTCCCTGTTGTATATGCGAGTGTATGCTTGTGCTTCTAGTTCCGACAATGCAGTAATCGGTAGTAATCTAACTAACAATTCCAAAAAAACTACTGTCATACACAGTGTAAGGGGATAAAGAGAATATGTACATAAGGATATATGAATGAGTGATGGTACAGAGCAGCATAGGCCAGTAGATGATATCAGTACAGTATATACCCATATGAGATAGAGTATGTAAACCAAGTGGCATAGTTAAAGTGGCTAGTGATACATGTATTACACATAAGGATGCAGTCGATGATATAGAGTACAGTATCCGTATGCATATGAGATGGTCTCTGTATCCCCTGTGTATATCACATCATTTCCCATCGATTCCCATGATTAAAGTGGCTGGAGTAGAGTCAGTGTCATTGACAGTGTGGTGGTAGCCACTCAATGTTAGTGGTGGCTGTTTAACAGTCTGTGGCCTTGAGATAGAAGCTGTTTTCAGTTTCGGTCCCAGCTTTGATGCACCTGTACTGAACCCTTCTGGATGGCAGCGGGGTGATCCCCGGAGTGGTTGATGTGATGATCTTTATGGTCTTTATGGCCTTCCTGAGCATCGGGTGGTGTAGGTGTCTGGGGCAGGTAGTTTGCCCCCTGATGCGGTCTCTGCCACTGTCCACGGTTGAGGGCGGTGCGATTTGCCATACCAGGCGGTGATACAGCCCGCCAGGATGCTCTCTAAACCCCTGTGGTCTCTGTATCCCCTGTGTATAGTATACCCAGTAGATCAGTCTAAACCCCTGTGGTCTCTGTATCCCTGTGTATATAGGCATACCCAGTAGATCAGTCTAAACCCTGTGGTCTCTGTATGTCCCTGTGTATATAGTATGCCCAGTAGATCAGTCTAAACCCTGTGGTCTCTGTATCCCCTGTGTATATAGTATACCCAGTAGATCCAGTCTAAACCCTGTGGTCTCTGTATCCCTGTGTATATAGTATGCCCAGTAGATCAGTCTAACTGCAGCAGGTCACATGATCCTGAAGGAGAAGAGGACCTGGTCGTGACCTTCTGTCAGAGAGGAGAGGAGTGCTGCCTCACGCACGCTATGACTGTACCGCACACACCTTCACGTGAGTGCGCGCAAGCCTTCACATGAGAGGAGACACTTTACACACCTTCACGTGGGAGACACACACACACCTTCACGTGAGAGACACACACCTTCACGTGAGAGACACACACACCTTCGCGTGAGAGAGACACACACAACTTCACGTGAGAGAGACACACACACCTTCACGTGAGAGTTACACACACCTTCACGTGAGAGAGACCCACACACCTTCATGTGAGAGAGACCCACACACACTTTCACGTGAGAGACACACACACACCTTCAAGTGAGAGAGACACACACACACCTTCACGTGAGAGAGACCCACACACCTTCATGTGAGAGAGACACACACACACTTTCACGTGAGAGAGACACACACAACTTCACGTGAGAGAGACACACACTTTCATGTGAGACACACCTTCATGTGAGAGACACACACACATATTTTCACGTGAGAGACACACACACACACTTCTCTGCTTTCTAACATCAACGTCTCCTCTCCTCCAGACCAACAGACAGTGATGTAGGAGGACCAATAGAATCCAACCAGCTCTTCTGTCACCAGTGCTTCTGTTACGTCTGTGACAAGGTCGCCTCGGAGGTGAGCTGTGTGAGGGAGACGTGAAGGTAAACTCTGTAGAGCTGTCAGAGAGATGTGAAGGTAAACTCTGTAGAGCTGTCTCAGAGAGATGTGAAGGTAAACTCTGTGTGTGTGTGTGTGTGTGTGTGTGTGCTGCAGTGTTCTGTGTGGACTGTGTCAGGAGTGTGCCACTGCAACGCCCATAAGAGGAGTGTGTTCTGGAGCAACAAGAGAGACAAGGTGGTTCTGGGATACCTTCAGGTCAGTTTAACCTTCAGGTCAGTTTAACCTTCAGGTCAATGCAATCCCTAACCTTCAGGTCAAGCGAACCTTAACCTCAGGTCAGTTTGACCTTCAGGCCGTTTAACTCTTTAACTCAGGTCAGTTTAACCCCAACCTTCAGTTCAGTTTAACCTACCTCCTGTCTGTCTGTCTGTCTGTCTGTCTGTCTGTCTTTTCATTTAACTTTCTGCAGATGTTTAACTTCCAACCTGCTGGAGATCGACAGCGACCTCCGACTGGCAGGTAGACCAAGACACAAGACACACACACAATGTCCATCCATTACTACACACACACACAATGTCCACATTACTACACACACAATGTCCATCCATTACTACACACACACACACACACAATGTCCATCCATTACTACACACACACACAATGTCCATCCATTTACTACACACACACACAATGTCCATCCATTACTACATACACACACACAATGTCCATCCATTACTACACACACACACACACACACAATGTCCATCCATTACTACAGCCCGACACACTCACAATGTCCATCCATTACTACGAGCCCGCACACACACACACACACACACACACACAATGTCCATCCATTACTACGAGCCTCTACACACACACACACACACACGCAATGTCCATCCATTACTACGAGCCCACACACACTCACAATGCCCATCCATTACTACGAGCCCGTTCTCCCAATTAAGGTGCCACCAACCACCTGTGCTGTACACACACACACACACACACACACACACACACACCTGTGTTCTGTGTGTGTAGAGTCCTTACTGCTGCAGTTGGAGGAGGAGTTGTCCAAAGAGTACGCCTCCTTCCAGAGGGGCGTGGCTGTGAGGGGATTGGCTGTCCAATGTGCCTGTCACTGCCACACAGCCAAATCGTTTGGAATGCGGGAACTGCCATTCAAATCACCTGCTGCTACTGGTCTACGAGTAAGACTCCTTGTTCCATCGTTAATATCCTGTTACTATGGGGACTCTTACTATGGGGATTATTACCATGGGGAGTATTACTATGTTGGACTGGGGAGTATTACCATGTTGGACTGGGGAGTATTACCATGTTGGACTGGGGAGTATTACCATGTTGGACTGGGGAGTATTATCATGTGGACTGATCATGTTGGACTGGGGAGTATTACCATGTTGGACTGGGGAGTATTACCATGTTGGACTGGGGAGTATTACCATGTTGGACTGGGGAGTATTGCCATGTTGGACTGGGGGTACCATGTTGGACTGGGGAGACCATGTTGGACTGGGGAGTATTACCATGTGGACTGGGAGTACCATGTTGGACTGTATTACCATGGGAGTATTACCATGTTGGACTGGGGAGTATTACCATGTTGGACTGGGGAGTATTACCATGTTGGACTGGGGAGTATTACCATGTTGGACTGGGGAGTATTACCATGTTGGACTGGGGAGTATTACCATGTTGGACTGGGGAGTATGGGAGCATGTTGGACTGGGGAGTATTGGCATGTTGGACTGGGGAGTATTGGCATGTTGGACTGGGAGTATTACCATGTTGGACTGGGGAGTATTACCATGTTGGACTGGGGTGTATTACCATGTTGGACTGGGGAGTATTACCATGTTGGACTGGGGAGTATTACCATGTTGGACTGGGGAGTATTACCATGTTGGACTGGGGACTGGGGAGTATTACCATGTTGGACTGGGGAGTATTACCATGTTGGACTGGGGACTGGGGAGTATTACCATGTTGGACTGGGGAGTATTACCATGTTGGACTGGGGAGTATTACCATGTTGGACTGGGGAGTATTACCATGTTGGACTGGGGAGTATTACCATGTTGGACTGGGGAGTATTATCATGTTGGACTGGGGAGTATTACCATGTTGGACTGGGGACTGGGGAGTATTACCATGTTGGACTGGGGACTGGGGATTATTACCATGTTGGACTGGGGAGTATTACCATGTTGGACTGGGGACTGGGGATTATTACCATGTTGGACTGGGGAGTATTACCATGTTGGACTGGGGAGTATTATTACTTATTTACTGTTTTCTGTTGTTTGTGTTAATTTTTGGTGTGTGTGTGTGTGTTGGACTGGGAGTTATTCCAGGTGTTTGAGTGTGTGTGCCGTATTCCTTGGACGTGCGGAGAGAGAGAGACCATGTTGGAAAGCAGCAGCTGTTATGAGACTTGGAGCAGCTCAACTCTTCATTACACACTGTCAACCTCCTGGGTACCATGTTGGACACACACACACACACACATGTTGGACACCACACCACACCACACCACACCACACCACACCACACACACACTGATTTCACAATTGGCTCATAAGATTCCTTTTTCAAACCGTCCTGTGGCCATTTTAATCAAAATCCCTGACTAAAAACATTCCCCCACACAAAGTTAAAATCACCTGTACAGTTACCAAGACTAATGGTTTAAACCCCCACCGTTCACCCAAATGGTATGCTCCTACAGACAGTGAGTCACATGTCCTTGTCATGCTATATGAAGCAGGCAGTCAGGCATCAAGGCATTCAGTGACTGTTCCATTTAACTTAGAATGGGCAAAACTAGTGACCGAAGTAACTTTGAGCCATGTTACTGATGGTCGGTGCCAGTTCCAGTATCTCAGAAATGTCTGCCCTCCTGGGCTTTTCACGCATTACAGTGTCTAGGTGACAAACAAAACACATCCAGTCAGCGGCAGGGTGAAAACAGCTTGTTGATGAGAGGGGTCAAAGGAGAACGGCAAGAATGGTGCAAGCTAACAGGCGGGCCACAAACAGACAAATAACGGTGCAGAACGACATATCAGAAACTCAGTCGGTCCTTATCACAGATGGACTATTTCAGCAGACTATCAGATTAAAAACAAGAAGAAGCAGCTCCAGTGTGCACGCCATCACCAACACTGGACAATTGAGGAGTGGGAAAACACTGCCTGGTCCGACGAATCTGTTCCACCACGCTGATGGAAGAGTCAGGGTTTGATCCATGGATGGACCCCATCCTGCCTGGTGTCAAAGTACAGGCTGATGGAAGAGTCAGGGTTTGATCCATGGACCCATCCTGCCTGGTGTCAACGGTACAGGCTGGTGGAAGAGTCAGGGTTTGATCCATGGACCCATCCTGCCTGGTGTCAACGGTATAGGCTGGTGGAAGAGTCAGGGTTTGATCCATGGACCCAGCCAACGGTACAGGCTGATGGAAGAGTCAGGGTTTGATCCATGGACCCATCCTGCCTGGTGTCAACGGTATAGGCTGGTGGAAGAGTCAGGTTTGATCCATGGACCCATCCTGCCTGGTGTCAACGGTACAGGCTGATGGAAGAGTCAGGGTTTGATCCATGGACCCATCCTGCCTGGTGTCAACGGTACAGGCTGGTGGAAGAGTCAGGTTTGATCCATGGACCCATCCTGCCTGGTGTCAACGGTACAGGCTGGTGGCGGTGGTTTAATGGTGTGGGAGTGTTTTCCCTGTCACACGTTTAGGTCCCTTGTTCCCCAATTGATCAACATGTCCATTCCCCCGAAGAATTCAGGCTGTTCTGAATAATTCATGTTACAATACAAGTCCCTGGAGAAGGATGTACTTGGACATTTCATGAGTAGGGGTCTGAGTGCCACCACATTCAATAGACATAGGACGTCATTTAGGTCCAATGTTTTCAGAATGCTGATGGCAGAAGATGTTAATGGTTTCAGAAGATGTTAATGGTTCCAGAAGATGCTAATGGTTTCAGAAGATGCTAATGGTTCCAGAAGATGCTAATGGTTTCAGAAGATGCTAATGGTTCAGAAGATGTTAATGGTTTCAGAAGATGTTAATGGTTTCAGAAGATGCTAATGGTTCCAGAAGATGCTAATGGTTCCAGAAGATGTTAATGGTTTCAGAAGATGCTAATGGTTCCAGGATGTTAATGGTTTCAGAAGATGCTAATGGTTCCAGAAGATGTTAATGGTTTCAGAAGATGCTAATGGTTTCAGAAGATGCTAATGGTTCCAGAAGATGTTAATGGTTCCAGAAGATGTTAATGGTTCCAGAAGATGTTAATGGTTCCAGAAGATGCTAATGGTTTCAGAAGATGTTAATGGTTCCAGAAGATGTTAATGGTTCCAGAAGATGCTAATGGTTCCAGAAGATGTTAATGGTTTCAGAAGATGTTAATGGTTTCAGAAGATGCTAATGGTTTCAGAAGATGTTAATGGTTTCAGAATATTGAAGTGTCCGTTTGGATGCGGAGTGCTGATGATCATTTTGGCCAAACACTTCATTACCCCCAAACGATCCAACATAGGTCTTCACTACCCCTAGTGATCCAACATAGGACCACCACATTCAATAGGACATAGGACTTCATGGGTATCACTTCCAGATCCTGTACCTTCCAGATCCAGTACCTTCCAGATCCAGTACCTTCCAGATCCAGTACCTTCCAGATCCAGTACCTTCCAGATCATATACCTTCCAGATCCTGTACCTTCCGGATACTGTACCTTCCAGATACTATACCCCCTTTTTCTCCCCAATTTCGTGGTATGCAATTGGTAGTTATTCTTGTCTCATTGCTGCAACTCCCGCACGGACTCGGAGAGGCGAAGGTCGAGAGCCGTGCGTCCCCACGAAAAACACAACCCAACCAAATCATACTGCTTCTTGACACAATGCCCACTTAACCCGGAAGCCAGCCGCATCAATGTCCCGGAGGAAACGATGCACACCTGGCGACCAAGTCAGCGTGCCTGTGCCCGGCCCGCCACAGGAGTCGCCAGTGCGAGATGGGACGAGGACATCCCTGCCGTCCAAACCTCCCCTAACCCGGCGACACTGGTCTCCCGGTCGCGGCCGGCTGCGACAGAGCCTGGACTCGAACCCTGAATCTCTAGTGGCTGTGATGCAGTGCCTAAGACCACGGCACCATTCGGGAGGCTTCACACTTCTAATATGACTAAATCTGCCTCGACGTCTAACCCCTGACTTCTGTGACCTCTAACCCCTAACAGACCAGTGATTTCCCATCATCTTGAGGCCAGGACAGCTGAGGCCCTGCCCTTGCTGCCAACCAGGTACACACACACACACACCAAATCCCATATGGACCCCTACACCCTAAAGCACGTGGCGATCTCAGGTATTTGGGATAGGGGAATAGCTCCACCTTGCATTCTGATAATCTTGGTAAGTTTCAAACATATTGCTGAGACTCATCAAATTTCTCAGACCTCCACAAGTGGTATAGGGTGTAGGGTCTAGGAGTCCATTTAGGACTGGGTAACACCATAGGGTCTAGGAGTCCATTTAGGATTGGGCAAACAATTATAGGGTCTAGAGGTCCATTAGGACTGGGTAATGTCTATAGGTCTAGAGGTCCATTTAGGACTGGGTAATACCATAGGGTTCATAGGAGGTCCATGACTGTGGTAACACCATAGAGGTCCATTTAGGACTGTACACCTCATAGGCTCAGAGGTCCATTTAGGACTGGGCAACACCATAGGCTCCAGAGGTCCATTTAGACTGGGTAACACCATAGAGGTCCATTTAGGACTGGGTAACACCATAGAGGTCCATTTAGGACTGGGTAACACCATAGAGGTCCATTTAGGACTGGGTAACACCATAGAGGTCCATTTAGGACTGGGTAACACCATAGAGGTCCATTTAGGACTGGGTAACACCATAGAGGTCCATTTAGGACTGGGTAACACCATAGGGTCTAGAGGTCCATTTAGGACTGGGTAACACCATAGAGATCATTTAGACTGGGTAACACCCATAGAGGTCCATTTAGGACTGCACACCATAGAGGTCCATTTAGGACTGGGTAACACCATAGAGGTCCATTTAGGACTGGGTAACACCATAGAGGTCCATTTAGGACTGGGTAACACCATAGAGGTCCATTTAGGACTGGGTAACACCATAGAGGTCCATTTAGGACTGGGTAACACCATAGAGGTCCATTTAGGACTGGGTAACACCATAGAGGTCCATTTAGGACTGGGTAACACCATAGAGGTCCATTTAGGACTGGGTAACACCATAGAGGTCCATTTAGGACTGGGTAACACCATAGAGGTCCATTTAGGACTGGGTAACACCATAGAGGTCCATTTAGGACTGGGTAACACCATAGAGGTCCATTTTAGGACTGGGTAACACCATAGAGGTCCATTTAGGACTGGGTAACACCATAGAGGTCCATTTAGGACTGGGTAACACCATAGAGGTCCATTTAGGACTGGGTAACACCATAGAGGTCCATTTAGGACTGGGTAACACCATAGAGGTCCATTTAGGACTGGGTAACACCATAGAGGTCCATTTAGGACTGGGTAACACCATAGGGTCTAGAGGTCCATTTAGGACTGGGTAACACCATAGTCAGAGGTCCATTTAGGACTGGGTAACACCATAGGGTCTAGAGGTCCATTTAGGACTGGGTAACACCATAGAGGTCCTTTTAGGACTGGGTAACACCATAGAGGTTCATTTAGGACTGTGTAACACCATAGGGTCTAGAGGTCCATTTAGGACTGGGTAACACCATAGGGTCTAGAGGTCCATTTAGGACTGGGTAACACCATAGAGATCCATTTAGGACTGGGTAACACCATAGCGATCCATTTAGGACTGGGTAACTTGTCTCTGTGTGTGTGTGTGTCTCTGTGTGTATCTCTGTGTGTCTCTGTGTTTTCAGGGTAATGGAGGCGGTGCGGAGACAGATGGTGGAGTGTGACTTCAGTCCAGAGTTTCTCCAGAAACTTCAAGGTTT
>NW_024609112.1:0-109956 GCF_018296145.1 Oncorhynchus tshawytscha
CCCCACATTAAGCCCACCACAAACCCCATTGCTCCACCACATCAAGCCCACCATTAAGCCCAGCCCAAACCCCACATTAAGCCCACCCCAAACCCCCACACTAGGCCCCCACAAACCTCCTGATTAAGCCCACCCCAAACCCCCACACTAGGCCCCCAAACCTCCACATTAGCCCACCCCAAGCCCCCACAATAGGCCCCCCAAACCTCCACATTAGGCCCACCCCAAACCCCACACTAGGCCCCCCAAACCCCCACATTAAGCCCACCAAACCCCCACACTAGGCCCCCAAACCTGCACATTAAGCCCACCCCAAACCCCCCACATTAAGCCCACCCCAAACCCCACATTAAGCCCACCCCAGGCCCCACCCCAAACCCCCCACACTAGGCCCCCCACAAACCCCACATTAAGCCCACCCCAAACACTCACACAGACCCCAAAATCCCCCGCACTGACCCCCCCCCAACCCCCACACTAGGCCTCCCAACATCCCCACACTGATCCCCCAACCCCCCACACTAAGCCCACCCCAAACCCCCACCCTAAGCCTTCCCCTCACCCCCACCCTAATCCCACCCCTCACCCCCATATTAAGCCCACCCCAAACCCCCACATTAAGCCCACCCCAAACCCCCACACTAGGCCCCCACAAACCTCCACATTAAGCCCACCCCAAACCCCCACATTAAGCCCACCCCAAACACTCACACAGACCCCCAAAATCCCCGCACTGACCCCCAAACCCCCATACTAGGCCTCCCAACATCCCCACACTGATCCCCCCACACTAAGCCCACCCCAAACCCCACCCTAAGCCCACCCCTCACCCCCACCTCTAAGCCCACTCTAAGCCCCCACATTAAGCCCCAGGCCCCTAAACCCCCCCCACATTAAGCCCACCCCAAACCCCCACATTAAGCCCACCCCAAACCCCACATTAAGCCCACCCCAAACCCCCACACTAGGCCCCCACAAACCTCCACATTAAGCCCACCCCAGACCCCACATTAAACCCACCCCAAACCCCACATTAAGCCCACCCCAAACCTCCACATTAAGCCCACCCCAAACCCCCACATTAAGCCCACCCAAAACCCCCACATTAAGCCCATCCCAAACCCCCACACTAGGCCCCCACAAACCTCCACATTAAGCCCACCCCAGACCCCCACATTAAGCCCACCCCAAACCCCCACATTAAGCCCACCCCAAACCTCCACATTAAGCCCACCCCAAACCCCCACATTAAGCCCACCCCAAACCCCCACATTAAGCCCACCCCAAACCCCCACACTAGGCCCCCACAAACCTCCACATTAAGCCCACCCCAAACCCCCACACTAGGCCCCCCCAAACCTCCACATTAAGCCCACCCCAAACCCCCACACTAGGTCCCCCCCCAAACCTCCACATTAGGCCCACCCCAAACCCCCACGCTAGGTCCCCCAAACCCCACACACTAAATTCCCCCATCCCAAACCCCCACTAGCCACCCAATATCCCCACCCTAAAACCCCCCCCACACTAGACCCCCAAACACTCACACAGACCCCCCCCAAAATCCCCCCACTGACCCCCAAACCCCCCACACTAGGCCTCCCAACATCCCCACACTGAGCCCCCCACCCACCCCTAAGCCCACCCTCAAACCCCCCCACCCTAAGCCCACCCCTCTCCCCCCACCCTAAGCCCACCCCAAACCCCCCACCCTAAGCCCATCCCTCACCCCCACCCTAAGCCCACCCCAAACCCCCACCTAAGCCCACCCAAACCCCCCCTAAGCCCCCCTCAAACCCCACCCTAAGCCCACCCCTCACCCCCACCCTAAGCCCACCCCAAACCCCCACCCTAAGCCCTCCCAAACCCCCCACCAACCCAGGACCCACCCCCCCTAACTCAGACCAACCCAGGACCCAACCCCCCAGGACCCCCCCCTAGCTCAGAACCAACCCAGGACCCCTCCTAACTCAGAACCAGCCCAGGACCCTCCTAACTCAGAACCAACCCAGGACCCAGGACCCTCCTAACTCAGAACCAACCCCCCAGGAACCCAGGACCCCCTAGCTCAGAACCAGCCCAGGCTCAGAACCAACCCCCAGGACCCCTCCTAACTCAGAACCAGCCCAGGACCCCAGGACCCTAACTCAGAACCAGCCCAGGACCCCTCCTAACTCAGAACCACCCCCCACTCAGACCCAGGACCAAGGACCCTCCTAACTCAGAACCAGCCCAGGACCCCTCCTAACTCAGAACCAGCCCAGGACCCAGGACCCCTCCTAACTCAGAACCAGCCCAGGACCCAGGACCCCTCCTAACTCAGAACCAGCCCAGGACCCCTCCTAACTCAGAACCAGCCCAGGACCCCCCTAACTCCCAGAACCAACCCAGGACCCAGGACCCCTCCTAACTCAGAACCAGCCCAGGACCCCTCCTAACTCAGAACCAACCCAGGACCCCTCCTAACTCAGAACCAACCCAGGACCCCTCCTAACTCAGAACCAACCCAGGACCCAGGACCCCTCCTAACTCAGAACCAACCCAGGAC
Organism: Oncorhynchus tshawytscha; assembly: GCF_018296145.1. Lineage (NCBI taxonomy): Eukaryota > Metazoa > Chordata > Actinopteri > Salmoniformes > Salmonidae > Oncorhynchus > Oncorhynchus tshawytscha. Next base: position 2,549 of record NW_024609112.1, read on the forward strand.
CCAGGACCCTCCTAACTCAGAACCAGCCCAGGACCCCTCCTAACTCAGAACCAGCCCAGGACCCCTCCTAACTCAGAACCAACCCAGGACCCAGGACCCCTCCTAACTCAGAACCAACCCAGGACCCAGGACCCTCCTAACTCAGAACCAACCCAGGACCCCTCCTAACTCAGAACCAGCCCAGGACCCCTCCTAACTCAGAACCAGCCCAGGACCCCTCCTAACTCAGAACCAACCCAGGACCCAGGACCCCTCCTAGCTCAGAACCAACCCAGGACCCCTCCTAGCTCAGAACCAGCCCAGGACCCCTCCTAACTCAGAACCAGCCCAGGACCCCTCCTAACTCAGAACCAACCCAGGACCCTCCTAACTCAGAACCAGCCCAGGACCCCTCCTAACTCAGAACCAGCCCAGGACCCCTCCTAACTCAGAACCAACCCAGGACCCAGGACCCCTCCTAACTCAGAACCAGCCCAGGACCCAGGACCCCTCCTAACTCAGAACCAGCCCAGGACCCCTCCTAACTCAGAACCAACCCAGGACCCAGGACCCCTCCTAACTCAGAACCAGCCCAGGACCCCTCCTAACTCAGAACCAGCCCAGGACCCTTCCTAACTCAGAACCAGCCCAGGACCCCTCCTAACTCAGAACCAACCCAGGACCCAGGACCCCTCCTAACTCAGAACCAACCCAGGACCCAGGACCCCTCCTAACTCAGAACCAACCCAGGACCCCTCCTAACTCAGAACCAGCCCAGGACCCCTCCTAACTCAGACCCAGCCCAGGACCCCTCCTAACTCAGAACCAACCCAGGACCCCTCCTAATTCAGAACCAACCCAGGACCCAGGACCCCTCCTAACTCAGAACCAACCCAGGACCCCTCCTAATTCAGAACCAACCCAGGACCCCGACACCTCTTATAGATTATTGTCTCTTAAATATAAACCTGTATGGTATAATATAGTATAATATAAACCTGTATGGTGAAATATAAACCTGTATAATATAAACCTGTATAGTATAATATAGTATAATGTAGTATAATATAAACCTGTATAGTATAATATAAACCTGTATGGTATAATATAGTATAATATAAACCTGTATGGTATAATATAGTATAATATAAACCTGTATGGTATAATATAGTATAATATAAACCTGTATGGTATAATATAGTATAATATAAACCTGTATGGTATAATATAGTATAATATAAACCTGTATGGTATAATATAGTATAATATAAATATAGTATAATATAAATATAGTATAATATAAACCTGTATGGTATAATATAGTATAATATAAACCTGTATGGTATAATATAGTATAATATAAACCTGTATAGTATAATATAAACCTGTGTGGTATAATATAGTATAATATAAACCTGTATAATATAAATGTGTGGTATAATATAGTATAATATAAACCTGTGTGGTATAATATAGTATAATATAAACCTGTGTGGTATAATATAGTATAATATAAACCTGTATAATATAAACCTGTGTGGTATAATATAGTATAATATAAACCTGTATGGTATAATATAGTATAATATAAACCTGTATGGTATAATATAGTATAATATAAACCTGTATAGTATAATATAGTATAATATAAACCTGTATGGTATAATATAGTATCATATAAACCTGTATGGTATAATATAGTATAATATAAACCTGTATAATATAAACCTGTATGGTATAATATAGTATAATATAAACCTGTATGGTGAAATATAAAACCTGTATAATATAAACCTGTATAGTATAATATAGTATAATATAAACCTGTATGGTATAATATAGTATCATATAAACCTGTATGGTATAATATAGTATAATATAAACCTGTATAATATAAACTCGTATGGTATAATATAGTATAATATAAACCTGTATGGTATAATATAGTATAATATAAATATGTATGGTATAATAGTATAATATAAACCTGTATGGTATAATATAGTATAATATAAACCTGTATGGTATAATATAGTATAATATAAACATGTATGGTATAATATAGTATAATATATAAACCTGTAATGGTATAATATAGTATAATATAAAACCTGTATGGTATAATATAGTATAATATAAACCAGTATGGTATAATATAGTATAATATAAACCTGTATGGTATAATATCCTGGTATAATATAAACCAGTATAGTATAATATAGTATAATATAAACCTGTATGGTATAATATAGTATAATATAAACCTGTAGGATATAGTACCCCTGGTATACTCCAGAACCAACCCAGGTAAATAAGCCCTATGGTGAAATATAACCCAGGTGAAATATAAACCAGCCCAGGACCCCTCCTAACTCATAATACCAACCTGTATGGTATAAGGATAAATATAACTCAGTATAGTATAATATAGGACCCTCCTGGTAATAATCAGATATAAAGGACCCCTATGGTATATATAGGTATAGGACCCTCCTAACTGTGTTATAATATAGGACTCTGTATGGATAATATATATAATATAAGAACCAGCCCAAATATATAGTATAATATAGTATAACATATTATAATATAACCCCGTGAGGGTATATATTATAAAGTATGGTATAATATAGTATAATATAAAACCTGTATAGTATAATATAGTATAATATAAACCTGTATGGTATAATATAGTATAATATAAACCTGTATGGTATAATATATTATAATATAATATAGTATAATATAAACCTGTATGGTATAATATAGTATAATATAAACATGTGTGTATAATATGGTATAATATAGTATAATATAAACCTGTATGGTATAATATAGTATAATATAAACCTGTATGGTATAATATAAACCTGTATGGTATAATATAGTATAATATAAACCTGTATGGTATAATATAGTATAATATAAACCGTATGGTATAGTATAATATAAACCTGTATGGTATAATATAGTATAATATAAACCCAGGATATAGTATAATATCTGTATGGTATAATATAGTATAATATAAACCTGTATCTAGTATAATATAGTATAATATAAAACCTGTATGGTAATATATATAAACCTGTATGGTATAATATAGTATAATATAGTATAAACCTGTGTGGTATAATATAGTATAATATAAACCTGTATAGTATAATATAGTATAATATAGTATAATAAACCTGTATGGGTATAATATAAACCTGTATAATATAAACCTGTATGTAGTATAATATAGTATAATATAAACCTGGTATAATATAGTATAATATAAACCTGTATGTATAATATAGTATAATATAGTATAATATAAACCTGTATGTATAATATAGTATAATATAAACCTGTATGGTATAATATAGTATAATATAAACCGTATGGTATAATATAGTATAATATAAACCTGTGTGGTATAATATAGTATAATATAAACCTGTATGGTATAATATAGTATAATATAAACCTGTATGGTATAATATAGTATAATATAAAGTGTATGGTATAATATAGTATAATATAAACCTGTATGGTATAATATAGTATAATATAAACCTGTATGGTATAATATAGTATAATATAAACCTGTATGGGTATAATATAAACCTGTATGTATAGTATAATATAAACCTGTATGGTATAATATAGTATAATATAAACCTGTATAATATAAATAGTATAATATAAACCTGTATGTATAATATAACCTGTGGTGAAATATAAACCTGTATAATATAAACCTGTATGGTATAATGTAGTATAATGTAGTATAATATAAACCTGTATGGTATAATATAGTATAATATAAACCTGTATAGTATAATATAAACCTGTATGGAAATATAAACCTGTATAATATAAACCTGTATGGTATAATATAGTATAATATAAACCTGTATGGTATAATATAGTATAATATAAACCTGTATAGTATCATATAAACCTGTATGGTATAATATAGTATAATATAGTATAATATAGTATAATATAAACCTGTATGGTATAATATAGTATAATATAAACCTGTATGGTATAATATAGTATAATATAAACCTGTATGGTATAATATAGTATAATGTAGTATAATATAGTATAATATAAACCTGTATGGTATAAACCTGTGTGGTATAATATAGTATAATATAAACCTGTGTGGTATAATATAGTATAATATAGTATAATATAAACCTGTATGGTATAATATAGTATAATATAAACCTGTATAATATAAACCTGTATGGTATAATATAGTATAATATAAACCTGTATGGTATAATATAAACCTGTATGGTGAAATATAAACCTGTATAATATAAACCTGTATGGTATAATATAGTATAATATAAACCTGTATGGTATAATATAGTATAATATAAACCTGTATGGTATAATATAGTATAATATAAACCTGTATGGTATAATATAGTATAATATAAACCTGTATGGTATAATATAGTATAATATAAACCTGTATGGTATAATATAAACCTGTATGGTGAAATATAAACCTGTATAATATAAACCTGTATGGTATAATGTAGTATAATGTAGTATAATATAAACCTGTATGGTATAATATAGTATAATATAAACCTGTATGGTATAATATAGTATAATATAAACCTGTATAATATAAACCTGTATGGTATAATATAGTATAATATAAACCTGTATGGTATAATATAAACCTGTATGGTATAATATAGTATAATGTAGTATAATATAGTATAATATAAACCTGTATAGTATAATTAAAGTGATTACTGGAACCATCCACATTCAACCTTTTTTCAGTGAGGTGAGTCTGGTGTCACTGTGTTTCAATGAGGTGAGTCTGGTGTCACTGTGTTTCAGTGAGGTGAGTCTGGTGTCACTGTGTTTCAGTGAGGTGAGTCTGGTGTCACTGTGTTTCAGTGAGGTGAGTCTGGTGTCACTGTGTTTCAGTGAGGTGTCACTGTGTTTCAGTGAGGTGAGTCTGGTGTCACTGTGTTTCAGTGAGGTGTCACTGTGTTTCAGTGAGGTGAGTCTGGTGTCACTGTGTTTCAGTGAGGTGAGTCTGGTGTACCTGTGTTTCAGTGAGGTGAGTCTGGTGTCACTGTGTTTCAGTGAGGTGAGTCTGGTGTACCTGTGTTTCAGTGAGGTGAGTCTGGTGTCACTGTGTTTCAGTGAGGTGAGTCTGGTGTCACTGTGTTTCAGTGATGTGAGTCTGGTGTCACTGTGTTTCAGTGAGGTGAGTCTGGTGTACCTGTGTTTCAGTGAGGTGAGTCTGGTGTCACTGTGTTTCAGTGAGGTGAGTCTGGTGTCACTGTGTTTCAGTGATGTGAGTCTGGTGTCACTGTGTTTCAGTGAGGGTGTCACTGTGTTTCAGTGAGGTGAATCTGGTGTCACTGTGTTTCAGTGAGGTGAGTCTGGTGTACCTGTGTTTCAGTGAGGTGAGTCTGGTGTCACTGTGTTTCAGTGAGGTGAGTCTGGTGTACCTGTGTTTCAGTGAGGTGAGTCTGGTGTGGCAGAATGAGGTTGGTCTTGTGATGGTCCAACCTCTCTCCAGGGGTCACCTGAGAGGAACTGTGAACCTGCAGTGAACTCTACATGACATAGAGACACAGTAAGATGGCCGCCTCACCTCTACAGATACTGCCCGGGTTGAGCAGACCAAACACTGGAGCAGACAACAGAGTTTAACCACCTCTACAGATACTGTCAAGGCTGAGCAGACCAAACACTGGAGCTGACAACAGAGTTTAACCACCTCTACAGATACTGTCAGGGCTGAGCAGACCAAACACTGAAGCTGACAACAGAGTTTAACCACCTTTACAGATGGTAGTGCCTGTCCATCAGGTTAAACCCTCTAGTGGTAGGTTTGTGGTAGTGTCTGTTCATCATTAAACCCTCTAGTGGTAGGTTTATGGTAGTGTCTGTTCATCATTAAACCCTCTAGTGGTAGGTTTATGGTAGTGTCTGTTCAACATTAAACCCTCTAGTGGTAGGTTTATGTTAGTGTCTCATTAAACCCTCTAGTGGTAGGTTTATGATAGTGTCTGTTCATCATTAAACCCTCTAGTGGTAGGTTTATGGTAGTGTCTGTCATTAAACCCTCTAGTGGTAGGTTTATGGTAGTGTCTGTTCATCATTAAACCCTCTAGTGGTAGGTTTATGGTAGTGTCTGTTCATCATTAAACCCTCTAGTGGTAGGAAATCCCATTTTCAGTGTTATTGCAGAGGACAGTCATTAGGTCAGTCAGTCTGTGATAGTGTTTGACAGAGGTGAAGTGATGAGAGAGGTCTCTGTGGTAGTGAGGTCTCTGTGGTAGAGAAAACCCTGTGGTAGAGAAGTCCCTGTGGTATAGAAGTCCCTGTGGTAGAGAGGGCCATAGAGAAGTCCCTGTTGTAGAGAGGTCTCTGTGGTGGAGAGGTCCCTGTGGTGGAGAGGTCTCTGTGGTGGAGAGGTCTCTGTGGTGGAGAGGTCCCTGTGGTGGAGAGGTCCCTGTTGTAGAGAGGTCTCTGTGGTGGAGAGGTCCCTGTGGTGGAGAGGTCCCTGTTGTAGAGAGGTCTCTGTGGCAGAGGTCTCTGTGGTAGAGAAGGTCATAGAGAAGTCCCTGTGGTAGAGAGGTCTCTGTGGTGGAGAGGTCCCTGTGGTAGAGAGGTCCCTGTGGTAGAGGTCCCTGTGGTAGACAAGTCTCTGTGGTAGAGAAGTCTCTGTGGCAGAGAGGTCCCTGTGGTGGAGAGGTCCCTGTGGTAGAGAGGTCCCTGTGGTAGAGAGGTGTCTGTGGTAGAGAAGGCCATAGAGAAGTCCCTGTGGTCGAGAGGTCTCTGTGGTGGAGAGGTCTCTGTGGTGGAGAGGTCTCTGTGGTAGTGAGGTCTCTGTGGTAGAGAGGTCCCTGTGGTAGAGAGGTCCCTGTGGTAGAGAGGTCCCTGTGGTAGAGAAGTCTCTGTGGTAGTGAGGTCCCTGTGGTAGAGAAGTCTCTGTGGTAGAGAAGTCTCTGTGGCAGAGAGGTCCCTGTGGTGGAGAGGTCCCTGTGGTAGAGAACTCTGTGGTAGAGAGGTCTCTGTGGTAGAGAAGGCCTTTGTACTAGCTAGTAGTTCTAGACTAGTCTCTGTGGTAGAGAGGTTTCTGTAGTAGAGAAGGCCATTGTACTAGCTAGTAGTTCTGGACTCCTGTAGCAACTAGATGAGCTAGAGTACTGGAGGAGCAGACAGCTGCTCCTTCCATAAAGGGTTAGAGAGAATATTTAAAGAGTACTAGCTAGTAATACTGGACTAGTAGTACTCCACAAAGCACTTAACTGTCCTCATTACTGTGCCCCCGGGACCCCCAGGCCTCAGAGGGGTTGATCACGCTGCAGGATGATCCTCTCTCAAGTCCTTTCATGTTCACTGCCTGGATGGGGCTGAAATTCTAATACGACTTTGCTATGAAAAGATATGCACATACATTTAGCATGGAAATCTCCAAGGACTGAACAGAGGAGATGGGCACATGTCATCTAACATATCGTGTGAGGAGCAGGACTTCCCATAAATGATTCAGGCATTATTTATCAGCAGTTTGTCTGCCCTGTGCTCCCAACGCCCCCTCACCTCACCCCCCTCCCTACCAGGCCAGGGTAATGTTAATGTCTTGGCCTGTTACCCCCTCACCTGTTAATGTCTTGGCCTGTTACCCCCTCACCCCCCTCCCCACCAGGCCAGGGTAATGTTAATGTCCTGGCTTGTTACCCCCGCCCCCTTCAACTCCACCAGGCCAGGGTAATGTTAATGTCTTGGCCTGTTACCCCCCCTCACCTCCACCAGGCCAGGGTAATGTTAATGTCTTGGCCTGTTACCCCCTCCCCTCACCCCCCTCCCCACCCCCCATCAGGCCAGGGTAATGTTAATGTCTTGGCCTGTTACCCCCTCCCTCCACCCTCATGTCTTGGCCTCCCTCCCTACCTCCACCAGGCCAGGGTGATGTTAATGTCTTGGCCTGTTACCTCCCCCACCTCACCAGGCCAGGGTAATGTTAATGTCTTGGCCTGTTACCCCCTCACCTAGGCCCCCTCCCTACCTCCACCAGGCCAGGGTCATGTTAATGTCTTGGCCTGTTACCTCCCCTCCCCACTTCCACCAGGCCAGGGTAATGTTAATGTCTTGGCCTGTTACCCCCCCACCCCCACCAGGCCAGGGTAATGTTAATGTCTTGGCCTGTTACCTCCCCACCCCACCAGGCCAGGGTAATGTTAATGTCTTGGCCTGTTACCTCCCTGTTACCTCCACCAGGCCAGGTAATGTAATGTCTTGGCCTGTTACCTCCCCTCCACCACCAGGCCAGGGTAACGTCTTGGCCTGTTACCTCCCCACCTCCACCAGGCCAGGGTAAGGTTAATGTCTTGGCCTGTTATGTTAATGTCTTGGCCCTACCCCCCCTCACCTCCACCAGGCCAGGGTAATGTTAATGTCTTGGCCTGTTACCTCCTCCACCCCACCAGGCCAGGGTAATGTTAATGTCTTGGCCTGCTACCCCCTCACCTCCACCAGGCCAGGGTAATGTTCATGTCTTGGCCTGTTACCTCCCCAGCAGGCCCCTTGGCCTCCACACCAGGCCAGGGTAATGTTAATGTCTTGGCCTGCCTACCCCCCACCTCCACCAGGCCAGGGTAATGTTAATGTCTTGGCCTGTTACCTCCCACCTCCACCAGGCCAGGGTAAATGTTAATGTCTTGGCCTGTTACCTCCACACCTCCACCAGGCCAGGGTAATGTTAATGTCTTGGCCTGTTATGTTAATGTCTCCTCCCACCTCCACCAGGCCAAGGTAATGTTAATGTCTTGGCCTGTTACCTCCCTCCTCCACCAGGCCAGGGTAATGTTAACATCTTGGCCTGTTCCACCAGGCCTTAATGTCCCACCTCCCTCCACCAGGCCAGGGTAATGTTAACATCTTGGCCTGTTACCTCCCCCCCTCCCCACCAGGCCAGGGGTAATGTCTTGGCCTGTCTTGGCCTGTTACCTGGCCCCCCCCTCCCCACCAGGACAGGGTCATGTTAATGTCTTGGCCTGTTACCTCCCCCCACCCCACCAGGCCAGGGTAATGTTAATGTCTTGGCCTGCTACCCCCCCTCACCTCCACCAGGCCAGGGTAATGTTCATGTCTTGGCCTGTTACCTCCCCTCCACACCACACCAGGCCAGGGTATTGTTAATGTCTTGGCCTGCTGCCAGGCCAGGGTAATGTTAATGTCTTGGCCCCTCACCTCCACCAGGCCAGGGTAATGTTACCTCCCCACCTCCACCAGGCCAGGGTCTTGGCCTGTTACCTCCCCACCTCCACCAGGCCAGGGTAATGTTAATGTCTTGGCCTGTTACCTCCCTCACCTCCACCAGGCCAGGGTAATGTTAACATCTTGGCCTGTTACCTACCCCCTCCCCACCAGGCCAGGGTAATGTTAACGTCTTGGCCTGTTACCTCCCCCTCCCCACCAGGCCAGGGTAATGTTAATGTCTTGGCCCTACCTCCCCACCTCCACCAGGCCAGGGTAATGTTAACCTTACCCCCACACCTCCACCAGGCCAGGGTAATGTTAATGTCTTGGCCTGTTACCTCCCCCCCCCACCTCCACCAGGCCAGGGTAATGTTAATGTCTTGGCCTGTTACCCCCTCCTCCACCAGGCCAGGGTAATGTTAACATCTTGGCCTGTTACCTCCCCCCACCTCCACCAGGCCAGGGTAATGTTAATGTCTTGGCCTGTTACCTCCCCCACCCCCACCTCCACCAGGCCAGGGTAATGTTAATGTCTTGGCCTGTTACCTCCCCCACCTCCCACCAGGCCAGGGTAATGTTAATGTCTTGGCCTGTTACCCCCCCCCCTCCCCACCAGGCCAGGGTAATGTTAATGTCTTGGGTTACCTCCCCACCTCCCACCCTGTAATGTCTTGGCCTGTTACCCCCTCACCTCCACCAGGCCAGGGTAATGTTAATGTCTTGGCCTGTTACCTCCCTCCACCTCCACACCAGGCCAGGGTAATGTTAATGTCTTGGCCTGTTACCCCCCCCCCAGGGTAATGTTAATGTCTTGGCCACACCACCTCCACCAGGCCAGGGTAATGTTAATGTCTTGGCCTGTAATGTTAATGTCTTGGCCCCCCTCACCTCCACCAGGCCAGGGTAATGTTAATGTCTTGGCCTGTTACCTCCCCACACCTCCACCAGGCCAGGGTAATGTTAATGTCTTGGCCTGTTACCTCCCCACCTCCACCAGGCCAGGGTAATGTTAATGTCTTGGCCTGTTACCTCCCTCCTCCCTCCCCACCAGGCCAGGGTAATGTTAATGTCTTGGCCTGTTACCCCCTCCCCTCCTCCCCACCTTCCACCAGGCCAGGGTAATGTTAATGTCTTGGCCTGTTACCTCCCCACCTCCACCAGGCCAGGGTAATGTTAATGTCTTGGCCTGTTACCCCCCCACCTCCACCAGGCCAGGGTAATGTTAATGTCTTGGCCTGTTACCCTCCCCTCCCCACCTCCACCAGGCCAGGGTAATTGTTAATGTCTTGGCCTGTTACCCCCCCACCTCCACCAGGCCAGGGTAATGTTAATGTCTTGGCCTGTTACCTCCCCACCTCCACCAGGCCAGGGTAATGTTAATGTCTTGGCCTGTTACCTCCCCACCAGGCCCACACCTCCACCAGGCCAGGGTAATGTTAATGTCTTGGCCTGTTACCTCACCCCCACCTCCACCAGGCCAGGGTAATGTTAATGTCTTGGCCTGTTACCTCCCACCTCCACCCCATGTCTTGGCCCTCCACCAGGCCAGGGTAATGTTAATGTCTTGGCCTGTTGGCCCCACCTCCACCAGGCCAGGTAATGTTAATGTCTTGGCCACCTCCACCAGGCCAGGGTAATGTTAATGTCTTGGCCTGTTACCTCCCCCACCTCCACCAGGCCAGGGTAATGTTAATGTCTTGGCCTGTTACCCCACCTCCACCAGGCCAGGGTAATGTTAATGTCTTGGCCTGTTACCTACCCCCACCCCACCAGGCCCCCTACCCCCCACCAGGCCAGGGTAATGTTAATGTCTTGGCCTGTTACCTCCCCCACCTCCACCAGGCCAGGGTAATGTTAATGTCTTGGCCTGCTACCCCCCTCACCTCCACCAGGCCAGGGTAATGTTAATGTCTTGGCCTGTTACCCCACCCCCTCCCACCCACCAGGCCAGGGTAATGTTAATGTCTTGGCCTGTTCCCCACCTCCACCAGGCCAGGGTAATGTTAATGTCACCTCCACCAGGCCAGGGTAATGTTAATGTCTTGGGCCTGTTACCTACCCCCCCCTCCCCACCAGGCCAGGGTAATGTTAATGTCTTGGCCTGTTACCCCCCCCTCCACCAGGCCCCTTGGCCTGTTCCCCTCACTCCTCCCTCCACCAGGCCGTCAATGTCTTGGCCTACCTCCCCACCTCCACCAGGCCAGGGTAATGTTAATGTCTTGGCCTGTTACCCCCCTCCTCCACCAGGGCCAGGGTAATGTTAATGGCCTGTTACCCCCACCCCACCAGGCCAGGGTAATGTTAATGTCTTGGCCTGTTATGTCTTGGCCTCACCCCACCAGGCCAGGGTAATGTTAATGTCTTGGCCTGTTACCTCCCCCACCTCCACCAGGCCAGGGTAATGTTAATGTCTTGGCCTGTTGGCCCCCCCCCTCACCTCCACCAGGCCAGGGTAATGTTAATGTCTTGGCCTGTTACCTCCCCCCCCACCAGGCCAGGGTAATGTTAATGTCTTGGCCTGTTACCTCCCCCCCACCTCCACCAGGCCAGGGTAATGTTAATGTCTTGGCCTGTTACCCCCCACCTCCACCAGGCCAGGGTAATGTTAATGTCTTGGCCTGTTACCTCCCCACCTCCACCAGGCCAGGGTAATGTTAATGTCTTGGCCTGTTACCAGGCCCCACCTCCACCAGGCCAGGGTAATGTTAATGTCTTGGCCTGTTACCCCCCTCACTCCACCAGGCCAGGGTAATGTTAATGTCTTGGCCTGTTACCTCCCCCCTCCACCAGGCCCTTCACCTCCACCAGGCCAGGGTAATGTTAATGTCTTGGCCTGTGCCTCCCCCACCCCTACCCCCCTCACCTCCACCAGGCCAGGGTAATGTTAATGTCTTGGCCTGTTACCCCCTCACCTCCACCAGGCCAGGGTAATGTTAATGTCTTGGCCTGTTACCCCCACCTCTTGGCCCCACCTCCACCAGGCCAGGGTAATGTTAATGTCTTGGCCTGTTACCCCCCACCTCCACCAGGCCAGGGTAATGTTAATGTCTTGGCCTGTTACCTCCCCTCCCCTCCCTCCACCAGGCCAGGGTAATGTTAATGTCTTGGCCTGTTACCCCCTCACCTCCCCTCCCCCCCCACCAGGCCAGGGTAATGTTAATGTCTTGGCCTGTTACCCCCTCCCCCCACCTCCCCACCTCCACCAGGCCAGGGTAATGTTAATGTCTTGGCCTGTTACCCCCCACCTCCACCAGGCCAGGGTAATGTTAATGTCTTGGCCTGTTCCACCCAGGCCCCCACCTCCCCTCCCCACCAGGCCAGGGTAACGTTAATGTCTTGGCCTGTTACCCCCCCTCCCCTCCCCACCAGGCCAGGGTAATGTTAATGTCTTGGCCCCTCCCCCACCTCCACCAGGCCAGGGTAATGTTAATGTCTTGGCCTGTTACCTCCCCCACCTCCACCAGGCCAGGGTAATGTTAATGTCTTGGCCTGTTACCTCCCCACCTCCACCAGGCCAGGGTAATGTTAATGTCTTGGCCTGTTACCTCCCCCCCACCTCCACCAGGTAAGGGGCCTGTTAATGTCTTGGCCTGTTACCCCCCACCTCCACCAGGCCAGGGTAATGTTAATGTCTTGGCCTGTTACCCCCCTCCCTCCCCACCAGGCCAGGGTAATGTTAATGTCTTGGCCTGCTACCCCCTCCCCTCCACCAGGCCAGGGTAATGTTAATGTCTTGGCCTGTTACCTCCCCACCTCCACCAGGCCAGGGTAATGTTAATGTCTTGGCCTGTTACCTCCCCCACCTCCACCAGGCCAGGGTAATGTTAATGTCTTGGCCTGTTACCCCCCCACCTCCACCAGGCCAGGCCATGTCTTGGGTTACCTCCCCTCCACCTCCACCAGGCCAGGGTAATGTTAATGTCTTGGCCTGTTACCTCCCCCCCCCAGGGTAATGTTAATGTCTTGGCCTCCACCAGGCCAGGGTAATGTTAATGTCTTGGCCTGTTACCCCCCACCTCCACCAGGCCAGGGTAATGTTAATGTCTTGGCCTGTTACCTACCCCCCCCCCCTCCTCCACCAGGCCAGGGTAATGTTAATGTCTTGGCCAGGGTAATGTTATGTCTTGGCCCCCCCTCCCCACCTCCACCAGGCCAGGGTAATGTTAATGTCTTGGCCTGTTACCCCCCCCCACCTCCACCAGGCCATGTCTTGGGTAATGTTAATGTCTTGGCCTGTTACCCCCCCACCTCCACCAGGCCAGGGTAATGTTAATGTCTTGGCCTGTTACCTCCCCACCAGGCCCTTCACCTCCACCAGGCCAGGGTAATGTCTTGGCCTGTTAATGTCTTGGCCTGTTACCCCCCCCAGGGTAATGTTAATGTCTTGGCCCCTCCACCAGGCCAGGGTAATGTTAATGTCTTGGCCTGTTACCCCCCTCCCCTCCCCCCACCAGGCCAGGGTAATGTTAATGTCTTGGCCTGTTACCTCACCCCCACCAGGCCCTCCCCACCAGGCCAGGGTAATGTTAATGTCTTGGCCTGTTACCCCCTCCCCTCACCTCCCCTCCCCACCAGGCCAGGGTAATGTTAATGTCTTGGCCTGTTACCCTCCCCCCTCCACCAGGCCAGGGTAATGTTAATGTCTTGGCCTCCCCTCCCCACCAGGCCAGGGTAATGTTAATGTCTTGGCCTGTTACCTCCCCCCCACCAGGCCTCCCCTCCCTCAGGCCCTGGCATGTTACCCTCCCCACCAGGCCAGGGTAATGTTAATGTCTTGGCCTGTTACCCCTCCCAGGGTAATGTTAATGTCTTGGCCTGTTACCTCCCCTCCCCACCAGGCCAGGGTAATGTTAATGTCTTGGCCTGGCCTCCCCCTCAGGCCAGGGTAATGTTAATGTCTCCTCCTCCCCACCAGGCCAGGGGTAATGTTAATGTCTTGGCCTGTTACCCCCTCCCCTCACCTCCCCTCCCCACCAGGCCAGGGTAATGTTAATGTCTTGGCCTGTTACCCCCCTCCCCCTCACCTCCCCTCCCCACCAGGCCAGGGTAATGTTAATGTCTTGGCCTGTTACCCCCTCCCCCTCACCTCCCTCCCCACCAGGCCAGGGTAATGTTAATGTCTTGGCCTGTTACCCCCCCCCCCTCACCTCCCTCCCCACCAGGCCAGGGTAATGTTAATGTCTTGGCCTGTTACCTCCCCCCCTCCCCTCACCTCCCCTCCCCACCAGGCCAGGGTAATGTTAATGTCTTGGCCTGTTACCCCTCCTCCCCTCCCCACCAGGCCAGGGTAATGTTAATGTCTTGGCCCCTCCCTCACCCCTCCCCACCAGGCCAGGGTAATGTTAATGTCTTGGCCTGTTACCCCCTCCCCCTCCCCCCCCTCCCCACCAGGCCAGGGTAATGTTAATGTCTTGGCCTGTTACCCCCTCCCCTCACCTCCCCTCCCCACCAGGCCAGGGTAATGTTAATGTCTTGGCCTGTTACCTCCCCCTCCCCACCAGGCCAGGGTAATGTTAATGTCTTGGCCTGTTACCACCCCCCTCCCCACCAGGCCAGGGTAATGTTAATGTCTTGGCCTGTTACCCAGGCCCTCCCCTTCACCTCCCCTCCCCACCAGGCCAGGGTAATGTTAATGTCTTGGCCTTTTACCCCCTCCCCTCACCTCCCCTCCCCACCAGGCCAGGGTAATGTTAATGTCTTGGCCTTTTACCTCCCCTCCCCACCAGGCCAGGGTAATGTTAATGTCTTGGCCTGTTATCTCCCCCTCCCCACCAGGCCAGGGTAATGTTAATGTCTTGGCCTGTTATCTCCCCCACCCCAGGCCAGGGTAATGTTATTGTCTTGGCCTGTTATCTCCCCTCCCCACCAGGCCAGGGTAATGTTAATGTCTTGGCCTGTTATCTCCCCTCCCCACCAGGCCAGGGTAATGTTAATGTCTTGGCCTGTTATCCTCCCCTCCCCACCAGGCCAGGGTAATGTTAATGTCTTGGCCTGTTACCTCCCCTCCCCACCAGGCCAGGGTAATGTTAATGTCTTGGCCTGTTACCTCCCTCCCCACCAGGCCAGGGTAATGTTAATGTCTTGGCCTGTTATCTCCCCTCCCCACCAGACCAGGGTAATGTTAATGTCTTGGCCTGTTATCTCCCCTCCCCACCAGACCAGGGTAATGTTAATGTCTTGGCCTGTTGTATTCAGCATTTCACTGTCAGGTCTACTACACCTGTTGTATTCAGCATTTCACTGTAAGGTCTACTACACCTGTTTTATTCAGCATTTCACTGTAAGGTCTACTACACTTGTTGTATTCAGCATTTCACTGTGAGGTCTACTACACCTGTTGTATTCAGCATTTCACTGTAAGGTCTACTACACCTGTTGTATTCAGCATTTCACTGTGAGGTCTACTACACCTGTTGTATTCAGCATTTCACTGTGAGGTCTGCTACACCTGTTGTATTCAGCATTTCACTGTAAGGTCTATTACACCTGTTGTATTCAGCATTTCACTGTGTGGTCTATTACACCTGTTGTATTCAGCATTTCACTGTGAGGTCTACTACACCTGTTGTATTCAGCATTTCACTTTGAGGTCTACTACACCTGTTGTATTCAGCATTTCACTGTAAGGTCTACTACACCTGTTGTATTCAGTATTTCACTGTAAGGTCTACTACACCTGTTGTATTCAGCATTTCACTGTAAGGTCTACTACGCCTGTTGTATTCAGCATTTCACTGTGAGGTCTACTACACCTGTTGTATTCAGCATTTCACTGTGAGGTCTACTACACCTGTTGTATTCAGCATTTCACTGTAAGGTCTTCTACACCTGTTGTATTCAACATTTCACTCTAAGGTCTACTACGCCTGTTGTATTCAGCATTTCACTGTAAGGTCTACTACGCCTGTTGTATTCGGCACATGTGATCTCTGCAGCACTCCACCAATCAGGCCTTTATGGTAGAGTGGCCAGACGGAAGCCACTCCTCAGTAAAAGGCACATGACAGCACTCTTGGAGTTTGCCAAAAGGCACCTAAAGACTCTCAGACCATGAGAAACAAGATTCTCTGGTCTGATGCAACCAAGATTGAACTCTTTGTCCTGAATGCCAATCGTCACGTCTGGAGGAAACCTGGCAACGTCCTTACGGTGAAGCATAGTGGTGACAGCATCATGCTATGGGGATGTTTTCAGTCACAGGGACTGGGAGACTAGTCAGGATTGGGAAAGCCTGCTCTAGATCGCCCAGGACTTACTGTAAGACTAGGGTGAAGGTTCATCTTCCAACAATGACCCTAAGCAGAAATCCAAGATAACACAGGAGTGGCTTCGGGACAAGTTTCTAAATGTCCTTGAGTGGCTCAGCCAGAGTCCGGACTCGAACATCTCTAGAGAAACCTGAAAATAGCTGTGCAGCAACACTCCCCGTCCAACCTGACAGAGCTTGAGAGGATCTGCAGAGCAGAATGGGAGAAACTCCCCAAATACATGTGTGCCAAGCTTGTAGCGTCATACCCAAGAAGACTCCAGGCTGTCATCGCTGCCAAAGGTGCTTAAAAAATACTGAGTAAAGGGTCTGAATACTTATGTAAATGTAATATTTACGTTTTTGTTTTATTTTATAGATTTGCAAAAATTCTAAAAAACAGTTTTTGCTTTGTCATTATGGGGTATTGTGTGTAGATTGTCATTATGGGGTATTGTGTGTAGATTGTCATTATGGGGTATTGTGTGTAGATTGTCATTATGGGGTATTGTGTGTAGATTGTCATTAAGGGGTATTGTGTGTAGATTGTCATTAAGGGGTATTGTGTGTAGATTGTCATTAAGGGGTATTGTGTGTAGATTGTCATTATGGGGTATTGTGTGTAGATTGTCATTATGGGGTATTGTGTGTAGATTGTCATTATGGGGTATTGTGATGTCATTATGGGGTATTGTGTGTAGATTGTCATTATGGGGTATTGTGTGTAGATTGTCATTATGGGGTATTGTGTGTAGATTGTCATTATGGGGTATTGTGTGTAGATTGTCATTATGGGGTATTGTGTGTAGATTGTCATTATGGGGTATTGTGTGTAGATTGTCATTATGGGGTATTGTGTGTAGATTGTCATTATGGGGTATTGTGTGTAGATTGTCATTATGGGGTATTGTGTGTAGATTGTCATTATGGGGTATTGTGTGTAGATTGTCATTATGGGGTATTGTGTGTAGATTGTCATTATGGGGTATTGTGTGTAGATTGTCATTATGGGGTATTGTGTGTAGTTTGTCATTATGGGGTATTGTGATGTCATTATGGGGTATTGTGTGTAGATTGTCATTATGGGGTATTGTGATGTCATTATGGGGTATTGTGTGTAGATTGTCATTATGGGGTATTGTGTGTAGATTGTCATTATGGGGTATTGTGTGTAGATTGTCATTATGGGGTATTGTGTGTAGATTGTCATTATGGGGTATTGTGTGTAGATTGTCATTATGGGGTATTGTGATGTCATTATGGGGTATTGTGATGTCATTATGGGGTATTGTGATGTCATTATGGGGTATTGTGTGTAGATTGTCATTATGGGGTATTGTGATGTCATTATGGGGTATTGTGATGTCATTATGGGGTATTGTGATGTCATTATGGGGTATTGTGATGTCATTATGGGGTATTGTGATGTCATTATGGGGTATTGTGATGTCATTATGGGGTATTGTGATGTCATTATGGGGTATTGTGATGTCATTATGGGGTATTGTGATGTCATTATGGGGTATTGTGTGTAGATTGCTGAAGAAGCAAATACATTTTATAATAATATAACAAGTTCTGCCCACAAATGTTCAATAGGATTGAGGTCAGGGCTTTGTGCTGACCAATCCAATACCTTGACTTTGTTGTCCTCAAGCCTTTTTGCCATAACTTTGGAAGTATGCTTGGGGTCATTGTCCATTTGGAAGACACATTTGCGACCAAGTTTTAACTCCCTGACTGATGTTTTGAGATGTTGCTTCAATATATCCACATAATTTTCCTTCCTGCAGAAGTGCACCAGTTGTGGGGATGCTTTGCTGCAGTATCTATATCCACTGTAAAACGAGTCCTATATCGACATAACCTGAAAGGACGCTCAGCAAGGAAGAAGCCACTGCTCCAAAACCTCCATAAAAAAGCCAGACTACAGTTTGCAACTGCACATGGGGACAAAGATCATACTTTTTGGAGAAATGTCCTCTGGTCTGATGAAACAAAAATAGAAATTTGTTTTCTGATTTCTTTTGATTATCCCATGATGTCAAGCAAAGAGGCACTGAGTTTGAAGGTAGGCCGTGAAATACATCCACAGGTACACCTCCAATTGACTCAAATGATGTCAATTAGCCTATCAGAAGCTTCTCAAGCTTTGACATCATTCCCGGAAATGTTCAACTTAGTGTATGTAAACTTCTGACCCACTGGAATTGTGATACAGTGAATTATAAGTGAAGTAATTTGTCTGTAAACAATTATTGGAAAAATTACTTGTGTCATGCACAAAGTAGATGTCCTAACCGACTTGCAAATCCTATAGTTTGTTAACAAGAAATTTGTGGAGTGGTTGAAAAACAAGTTTTAATGACTCCAACCTAAGTGTATGTAAACTTCCATTTTCAACTGTATATACTTACACAAAGTTAAATCCTTTTCTTGAGTAGGCACAAAACTACCTTCATACTTCCATTTGTCAATCAACTCTAGGGGGTTAACCACGAAGGCTGTGGTACAGGTACTTAGAGATCTTCTTCAATAGAACACTAATGTGCTATACTTTTAATATTCCATTCCCCATCGAAGGGTTCTATTCCCCATCGAAGGGTTCTATTCCCCATCGAAGGGTTCTATTCCCCATCGAAAAGTTCTATTCCCCATCGAAGGGTTCTATTCCCCATCGAAGGGTTCTATTCCCCATCGAAGGGTTCTATTCCCCATCGGGGTTCCATTTCCATTCCCCATCGAAGGGTTCCATTCCCTCATCGCAGGTTCCATTCCTCATCGCAGGCTTCTATTCCCCATCGAAGGGTTCTATTCCCCATCGAAGGGTTTCTATTCCCCATCGAAGGGTTCTATTCCTCATCGAAGGCTTCCATTCCCTCATCGCAGGTTCTATTCCCTCATCGAAGGCTTCTATTCCTCATCGCAGGCTTCCATTCCCCATCGAAGGGTTCCATTCCCATCACAGGGTTCTATTCTCATCGAAGGTTCCATTCCCATCGCAGGGTTCTATTCCCCATCGCAGGTTCTATTCCCCATCACAGGGTTCCATTCCCAGGCTTCCATTCCTCATCACAGGGTTCCATTCCCCATCGAAGGGTTCCATTCCCCATCATAACAGGTTCCATTCCCCATAACAGGCTTCCATTCCTCATCTCAGGTTCCATTCCTCATCAGCAGGCTTCCATTCCCCATCGAAGGGTTCAAGGGTTCCCCATCGAAGGTTCCCCATCGAAGGGTTCCATTCCCCATAAAATGATTCCATTCCCCACAACAGCCAGTTCCATTGCCCCATAACAGAGTTCCATTCCCATAACAGAGTTCCATTATATCATCTTCCATTAACAGAATCTCCATTCTTCATAACAGGGTTCCATTCCCCATGACATGATTCCATTCCCCATAACAGGTTTCCATTCCCCATCCCAGTGTTCCCTTCCCCATCGCAGGGTTCCTTCTGGTGATCAGGGTTCCTTCCCCGTCACAGGTTTCCATTCCCTGATCACAGGGTTCCATTTCCATCGCAGGGTTCCATTTCCATCACAGGGTTCCATTCCATTCCATCTCAGGGTTCCATTCCACATCTCAGGGTTCCATTCCACATCACAGGGTTCCATTCCCATCACAGGGTTCCATTCCCCATCACAGGGTTCCATTCCCGTCCCAGGGTTCCATTCCCCATCACAGGGTTCCATTCCCATCACAGGGTTCCATTCCCCTTCACATGGTTCCATTCCCATGACAGGGTTCCATTCCCCATCACAGGGTTCCATTCCCATCACAGGGTTCCATTCCCCATAACAGGATTCCATTCTCCGTCACAGGGTTCCATCCCATAGACAGGGTCCATTACATGGTTCAATTCCCATCACAGGGTTCCATTCCCATCACAGGGTTCCATTCCCCATCACATGGTTCCATTCCCGTCACAGGTTCCATTCCCATCACAGGGTTCCATTCCCATCACAGGGTTCCATTCCCCATCACATGGTTCCATTCCCATCACAGGGTTCCATTCCTCATTCCCCAAAGGGTTCCATTCCCCATTACATGGTTCCATTCCCATCACAGGGTCCATTCCCCATCAGAGGGTTCCATTCCCATCACAGGGTTTCATTCCCCATAACATGGGGTCCATTCCACATCACATGGTTCCATTCCTATCACAGGGTTCCATTCCACATCACATCACATGGTTCCATTCCACATCACAGGTTTCCATTCCACATCACAGGGTTCCATTCCAGGGTTCCATCACATCACATGGTTCCATTCCCCATCACAGGGTTCCATTCCCCATCACATGGTTCCATTCCACATCACAGGGTTCCATTCCCCATCACAGGGTTCCATTCCCCATCACAGGGTTCCATTCCCCATCACAGGGTTCCATTCCCCATCACAGGGTTCCATTCCCCATCACAGGGTTCCATTCCACATCACAGGGTTCCATTCCCCATCACAGGGTTATCCAGAGTTGATAACAGCAGGATCATTCCACTGAGAGAGACAATGTGTGATATCTGTAGGTTACTGGTCTGGCCACACGAGGGCACAGCTATCCACAGTTGTCCCGCTACAGCCATCACTGCTGTTGCCCTACCACTGAACCTCTACAAATATAGAGCAGGCTCTCTGCATGTATATCATCTCTCATTTAAATCTCCCTTCTTCTCACATTTGTTCATAATGAATTACACTATGTTGTATAGTCATTACAATCCAGCCCTGCAGTGTGACTGACTCCTCCCTCTTTCTGGTGATCAGACGTATATTTACATCCCTGATAAATAAGGGGAAAGGACAATAAAAAGCAAAAGCAGAGTCCTTTCTTAGAGTGATCAATGAAGCAAAAGGAAATGGCAAAGTTATTTTGGGAAAAGCTCAACACACTAACAGGGAGAGGAGCTGTTAACATCCTGAATTAAAGGTTCATGGGGTTTTAATTCAAGACTCCCATTTCATATCCACCTTTAACATTGTTGTTGTTGACTGGTCAGGAAACTGGCTCAAAGATTTTCAGCCAAGACCACAGTTCTCAATCCCATAGATAATAATAATATTCAGAATTCCTGCAGTGGACAGTATCATTAGCTTCTTCAGGAGCTCTAGAACAAAATATGTATTTGGTCTGGACACTGTATTCCTGAAGAGACACAAATATTCTCTGATTGACCCCATGGTACATCTAGTTAATCTGTCCATCAGATAGAGATTCTCCCCCAACGCTTGGAAGTCTGCTGCAGTGGGACCTGTTTTACCATCTGGGGACCCGACACTGGTGGGAAATGACCCACCTATAAGCATTCCTCCAGTGGTATGAAACGTAGCTGAAAGACGGATGGCTGATCATCTGACTGATCACCTCATTCAGGGAAACTCCACACAGCAAATGGTTGAACTAACCATTCTACCGAAACAGCCACTAGCTATATTCTGGAGTGCATTAAATCTAACCTGAACGTAGGTGGTGAAGTCAGTCTTTTTGGATGTTAAAAAGGTATTTGATTCTGTGAATCATGAGGTCCTCCTATCCAAACTATCCTCATGTGTCCACTGAAGCCATTAGTTGGATGTATTCCTATCTGACAAACAGAAGTCACAGAGTTTGTTTTGGGGACACAGTCGGACTCTCTTTACTATAAGGGTCAATATTAGGCCCCCTTCTGTTTACCATCTATATAAATGATTTACCACTTGTTTTCTCACAGGTTAACATGCAGATGTATGCAGATGACACAGTTCTTTATGTACAAAATAGACAACTAGTTGTTAAGTAAACTGAAGCTCTGGTATATGGTTTTAAATGGATAACTAATTATTTCCTGTATTTCTGTACTTCTCTTAAGAAATAATTTGATTCTTCCCAACCTGCTGTTCTGGTTCTAATGGAGGAGAATCTGAACGTTGTGTCTAACTTCAGGTCTCTCTGTGTCGTATTGGACTCCAACCTGCTGTTCTGGTTGATGGAGGAGAATCTGAACGATGTGTCTAACTTCAGGTCTCTCTGTGTCGTATTGGACTCCAACCTGCTGTTCTGGTTGATGGAGGAGAATCTGAACGTTGTGTCTAACTTCAGGTCTCTCTGTGTCGTATTGGACTCCAACCTGCTGTTCTGGTTGATGGAGGAGAATCTGAACGATGTGTCTAACTTCAGGTCTCTCTGTGTCGTATTGGACTCCAACCTGCTGTTCTGGTTCTAATGGAGGAGAATCTGAACGTTGTGTCTAACTTCAGGTCTCTCTGTGTCGTATTTGAATAAACATGTGAAGAAGGTGGTTAAACACGGTTAAGTTTCAGATTATCCAACTTTAGGTTGATCAGACCTTTTCTACCTCTGGAGGCCCTGCCTCCTGCAATGCTGTGATCTTCTCACAGCTGAGATACTGCCTCACATCCTGGTCACAAGCAGGAGCTACTATTCTGAAACCAATTGAATCACTCTACAAACAAACACTGAAGAATTTCTGATAATAAACTTAAACAGTTACCACCATTGTCATATCATTTACAAACATAATTTACTTAGTCTGGATAGCTTTAAGCAGTACGTAGATACACGTCTTTAAAGATCTTGCATGGTCTTGGCCCTCCACCCATAATGCACCTCCAGGATAACTAGGGCAGTAACCAGGGCAGTAACTAGGGCAGTAACCAAGGCTGTAACCAGGGCAGTAACCAAGGCAGTAACCAGGGCAATAACTAGGGCAGTAACCAGGGCAGTAACCAAGGCTGTAACCAGGGCAGTAACCAGGGCAGTAACCAAGGCTGTAACCAGGGCAGTAACCAAGGCTGTAACCAGGGCAGTAACCAGGGCAGCAACCAGGGCAGATGACAGTGTCGTTGTTGTCTTTAGAATGATATATTATTGGATGTAATGTATTTGGTATGTTGTATTGTTTTAGTGAGTGTTTGTATTGTGACTGTGTAATTGTCCTGAGCTGCCCTGGGACTACGGGAACTAATTAGCTTTTGCCTAACCCCGGCACATTGACATGGATGTTGCATTATTGTAATATAGATGCTGATTAATGTGCATTGTCCCTTATAAATAAATACATAATAACCCTCTGTTCTGAAGACTTAATTATCTGAGGAACAGGACACACACACACACACACACACAGGTCAACACACAGGCCAACACACAGGCTAACACAGTTATCAAGCTGTGCCTCTACACACACTCTACACACACAGACTAACACAGTCATCAAGCTGTGCCCCTACACACACAGACTAACACAGTCATCAAGCTGTATCACTACACACAGACTAACACAGTCATCAAGCTGTACCACTACACACACAGGCTAACACAGTCATCAAGCTGTGCCCATACACACAGGCTAACACAGTCATCAAGCTGTGCCACTACACACAGACTAACACAGTCATCAAGCTGTACCACTACACACAGACTAACACAGTCATCAAGCTGTGCCACTACACACACAGGCTAACACAGTCATCAAGCTGTACCACTACACACACAGGCTAACACAGTCATCAAGCTGTACCACTACACACACAGGCTAACACAGTCATCAAGCTGTGCCACTAAACACACAGGCTAACACAGTCATCAAGCTGTGCCACTACACACGGGCTAACACAGTCATCAAGCTGTGCCCCTACACACAGGCTAACACAGTCATCAAGCTGTGCCCCTACACACAGGCTAACACAGTCATCAAGCTGTGCCCCTACACACAGGCTAACACAGTCATCAAGCTGTGCCCCTACACACACAGGCTAACACAGTCATCAGGCTGTGCCACTACACACACAGGCTAACACAGTCATCAAGCTGTGCCCCTACACACACAGGCTAACACAGTCATCAAGCTGTGCCCCTACACACACAGGCTAACACAGTCATCAGGCTGTGCCCCTACACACACAGGCTAACACAGTCATCAAGCTGTGCCCCTACACACAGGCTAACACAGTCATCAAGCTGTGCCCCTACACACACAGGCTAACACAGTCATCAAGCTGTGCCCCTACACACACAGGCTAACACAGTCATCAAGCTGTGCCCCTACACACACAGGCTAACACAGTCATCAAGCTGTGCCCCTACACACACAGGCTAACACAGTCATCAAGCTGTGCCCCTACACACACAGGCTAACACAGTTATGAAGCTGTGCCCCTACACACACAGGCTAACACAGTCATCAAGCTGTGCCCCTACACACAGGCTAACACAGTCATCAAGCTGTGCCCCTACACCTTCAACAGTGGCTGCTGCTCCTTCCTCTGTTTCCTTTAATTAATTAACACAGCTAATATGATTCATGTTCCTGACTACGGAATACACACGTTGTTACATTCAACTTGGATAAATAAAACCCTTACGATACACTATGAAATATTGCCGTTTTGAGATGAACACCAACAAAAATACAGATTGGTCCATGTTGTTCTGTCTGTAACATCGTTGGCATAAACACATTTACATCAACCCAATGGTGATTGACAAAGTCTAAGTCAATAGCTATTGATTGCGTATACAGAACCTCTCTTCCTATGTACAGCATCATGCTTATTGACTTGATTCCAATGGCCTTAATAATTCCTAGTGAGCTAATTACCCAATCAGCCAGTCTGTCTATAATAAGGGCTTTCAGAGGGCTGTGAGAGATGGCTTTATCTCAGCACGGTACTCCTGAGGGGCCGTTGCAGCTGTAACAGGCCGGAGAAACTAGTCTGCGGAGAATCTCAGGGAGAAACTGGGTTGAACCCCACAACGCTTTGATCTAGAGATTAGGAGAGAAGTTGTTTGTGGTGAAGATGCCACATTTAAACCGTCATTAACAGGAGGGAGGCAGCGGCTTCATTAGAAAACAGGCTCATAACTACTAAGAGTTTCAATATGTTCATACTAAATTCTAAGTAAAGGTGAATGCATTGTGAATGATCTGTATATTTAGGGAGGTAACGTTGTAATTTAACTCAATAGATATCTGCTTGAATATGAAATAATACGTTAAAACTCTGAGAAAGAAACCGTTTGGAAACAATAAAAATGAAAGTACATAAAGAACTGAATTTGAACCAGAGTTGGCTAGTACAACCTTCAATAGGCTGAACTACTGGCTAGTACAACCTTCAATAGGCTGAACTACTGGCTAGTACAACCTTCAATAGGCTAAACTACTGTCTAGTACAACCTTCAATAGGCTGATACCACACATCCCTCCTCCTCATAGAAACTACTTCTAGTACAACCTTCAATAGGCTGATACCACACATCCCTCCTCCTCATAGAAACTACTGTCTAGTACAACCTTCAATAGGCTGACACCACACATCCCTCCTCCTCATTTAAACTACTGTCTAGTACAACCTTCAATAGGCTAAACTACTGTCTAGTACAATCTTCAATAGGCTAGCTGATACCAAGCATCCCTCCTCATAGAAACTACTGTCTAGTACAACCTTCAATAGGCTAGCTGATACCAAGCATCCCTCCTCCTCATAGAAACTACTGTCTAGTACAACCTTCAATAGGCTAAACTACTGTCTAGTACAACCTTCAATAGGCTGATACCACACATCCCTCCTCCTCATAGAAACTACTGTCTAGTACAACCTTCAATAGGCTGATACCACACATCCCTCCTCCTCATAGAAACTACTGTCTAGTACAACCTTCAATAGGCTGATACCACGCATACCACCATCCCTCCTCCTCATAGAAACTACTGTCTAGTACAACCTTCAATAGGCTGATACCACACATCCCTCCTCCTCATAGAAACTACTGTCTAGTACAACCTTCAATAGGCTGATACCACACATCCCTCCTCCTCATAGAAACTACTGTCTAGTACAACCTTCAATAGGCTGATACCACACATCCCTCCTCCTCATAGAAACTACTGTCTAGTACAACCTTCAATAGGCTGATACCACACATCCCTCCTCCTCATAGAAACTACTGTCTAGTACAACCTTCAATAGGCTGATACCACGCATCCCTCCTCCTCATAGAAACTACTGTCTAGTACAACCTTCAATAGGCTAAACTACTGTCTAGTACAACCTTCAATAGGCTGATACCACACATCCCTCCTCCTCATAGAAACTACTGTCTAGTACAACCTTCAATAGGCTGATACCACACATCCCTCCTCCTCATAGAAACTACTGTCTAGTACAACCTTCAATAGGCTAGCTGATACCAAGCATCCCTCCTCATAGAAACTACTGTCTAGTACAACCTTCAATAGGCTAAACTACTGTCTAGTACAACCTTCAATAGGCTGATACCACACATCCCTCCTCCTCATAGAAACTACTGTCTAGTACAACCTTCAATAGGCTAAACTACTGTCTAGTACAACCTTCAATAGGCTGATACCACACATCCCTCCTCCTCATAGAAACTACTGTCTAGTACAACCTTCAATAGGCTAAACTACTGTCTAGTACAACCTTCAATAGGCTGATACCACACATCCCTCCTCCTCATAGAAACTACTGTCTAGTACAACCTTCAATAGGCTAAACTACTGTCTAGTACAACCTTCAATAGGCTGATACCACACATCCCTCCTCCTCATAGAAACTACTGTCTAGTACAACCTTCAATAGGCTGATACCACACATCCCTCCTCCTCATAGAAACTACTGTCTAGTACAACCTTCAATAGGCTAAACTACTGTCTAGTACAATCTTCAATAGGCTAGCTGATACCAAGCATCCCTCCTCATAGAAACTACTGTCTAGTACAACCTTCAATAGGCTAAACTACTGTCTAGTACAACCTTCAATAGGCTGATACCACACATCCCTCCTCCTCATAGAAACTACTGTCTAGTACAACCTTCAATAGGCTGATACCACGCATCCCTCCTCCTCATAGAAACTACTGTCTAGTACAACCTTCAATAGGCTGATACCACACATCCCTCCTCCTCATAGAAACTACTGTCTAGTACAACCTTCAATAGGCTGATACCACACATCCCTCCTCCTCATAGAAACTACTGTCTAGTACAACCTTCAATAGGCTGATACCACACATCCCTCCTCCTCATAGAAACTACTGTCTAGTACAACCTTCAATAGGCTGATACCACACATCCCTCCTCCTCATAGAAACTACTGTCTAGTACAACCTTCAATAGGCTGATACCACGCATCCCTCCTCCTCATAGAAACTACTGTCTAGTACAACCTTCAATAGGCTAAACTACTGTCTAGTACAACCTTCAATAGGCTAGCTGATACCACACATCCCTCCTCCTCATAGAAACTACTGTCTGTCTTAGCTAAACTACTGTCTAGTACAACCTTCAATAGGCTGATACCACACATCCCTCCTCCTCATAGAAACTACTGTCTAGTACAACCTTCAATAGGAAACTAGCTGTATACCAAGCATCCCTCCTCCTCATAGAAACTACTGTCTAGTACAACCTTCAATAGGCTAAACTACTGTCTAGTACAACCTTCAATAGGCTGATACCACACATCCCTCCTCATAGAAACTACTGTCTAGTACAACCTTCAATAGGCTAAACTACTGTCTAGTACAACCTTCAATAGGCTGACACCACACATCCCTCCTCCTCATTTAAACTACTGTCTAGTACAACCTTCAATAGGCTAAACTACTGTCTAGTACAACCTTCAATAGGCTGATACCAAGCATCCCTCCTCATAGAAACTACTGTCTAGTACAACCTTCAATAGGCTAAACTACTGTCTAGTACAACCTTCAATAGGCTAGCTGATACCACACATCCCTCCTCCTCATAGAAACTACTGTCTAGTACAACCTTCAATAGGCTGACACCACACATCCCTCCTCCTCATTTAAACTACTGTCTAGTACAACCTTCAATAGGCTAAACTACTGTCTAGTACAATCTTCAATAGGCTAGCTGATACCAAGCATCCCTCCTCATAGAAACTACTGTCTAGTACAACCTTCAATAGGCTAAACTATTGTCTAGTACAACCTTCAATAGGCTGATACCACACATCCCTCCTCCTCATAGAAACTACTGTCTAGTACAACCTTCAATAGGCTAAACTACTGTCTAGTACAACCTTCAATACCACAAATAGGCTGATACCACACATCCCTCCTCCTCATAGAAACTACTGTCTAGTACAACCTTCAATAGGCTAAACTACTGTCTAGTACAACCTTCAATAGGCTGATACCACACATCCCTCCTCCTCATAGAAACTACTGTCTAGTACAACCTTCAATAGGCTAAACTACTGGCTAGTACAACCTTCAATAGGCTGATACCACACATCCCTCCTCCTCATAGAAACTACTGTCTAGTCCAACCTTCAATAGGCTGATACCAAGCATCCCTCCTCATAGAAACTACTGTCTAGTACAACCTTCAATAGGCTGATAACACACATCCCTCCGCCTCATAGAAACTACTGTCTAGCGTATTGTCTTCAGCAGTTGACCAGGTACCACCAATCCTCATAGAAACTACTGTGTAGCATATTGTCTTCAGCAGGTGACCAGGTACCACTCCTCCTCATAGAAACTACTGTCTAGCATATTGTCTTCAGCAGGTGACCAGGTACCACTCCTCCTCATAGAAACTACTGTCTAGCATATTCAAATCAAATCAAATCAAATTTATTTATATAGCCCTTCGTACATCAGCTGATATCTCAAAGTGCTGTACAGAAACCCAGCCTAAAACCCCAAACAGCAAGCAATGCAGGTGTAGAAGCACGGTGGCTAGGAAAAACTCCCTAGAAAGGCCAAAACCTAGGAAGAAACCTAGAGAGGAACCAGGCTATGTGGGGTGGCCAGTCCTCTTCTGGCTGAGGTTATATATATATATATTGTCTTCAGCAGGTGACCAGGTACCACTCCTCCTCATAGAAACTACTGTCTAGCATATTGTCTTCAGCAGGTGACCAGGTACCGAGCATCACTACTCCTCATTGATAATGTTTGCTGTTTAAATCACTAGTTGTTATTTATCTACAACTTCCTTATGATTAATTTTGTCAAACATAATTACATTTTTTCATGACAGAATTTTAAGTCCGGTCAGATTCATAATATTACCATACCACCATAACATTCCAATGTATGCTTGTTTATTCATTAAATAATGACTGGAGCAGCTAGACCTGATAATGACTGGAGCAGCTAGACCTGATAATGACTGGAGCAGCTAGACCTGATAATGACTGGAGCAACTAGACCTGATAATGACTGGAGCAGCTAGACCTGATAATGACTGGAGCAACTAGACCTGATAATGACTGGAGCAGCTAGACCTGATAATGACTGGAACAACTAGACCTGATAATGACTGGAGCAACTAGACCTGATAATGACTGGAGCAACTAGACCTGATAATGACTGGAGCAACTAGACCTGATAATGACTGGAGCAACTAGACCTGATAATGACTGGAGCAGCTAGACCTGATAATGACTGGAGCAACTAGACCTGATAATGACTGGAGCAGCTAGACCTGATAATGACTGGAGCAACTAGACCTGATAATGACTGGAGCAGCTAGACCTGATAATGACTGGAGCAACTAGACCTGATAATGACTGGAACAACTAGACCTGATAATGACTGGAGCAGCTAGACCTGATAATGACTGGAGCAGCTAGACCTGATAATGACTGGAGCAGCTAGACCTGATAATGACTGGAGCAGCTAGACCTGATAATGACTGGAGCAACTAGACCTGATAATGACTGGAGCAACTAGACCTGATAATGACTGGAGCAACTAGACCTGATAATGACTGGAGCAGCTAGACCTGATAATGACTGGAGCAGCTAGACCTGATAATGACTGGAGCAGCTAGACCTGATAATGACTGGAGCAGCTAGACCTGATAATGACTGGAGCAGCTAGACCTGATAATGACTGGAACAACTAGACCTGATAATGACTGGAACAACTAGACCTGATAATGACTGGAGCAACTAGACCTGATAATGACTGGAGCAGCTAGACCTGATAATGACTGGAGCAACTAGACCTGATAATGACTGGAGCAACTAGACCTGATAATGACTGGAGCAACTAGACCTGATAATGACTGGAGCAACTAGACCTGATAATGACTGGAGCAGCTAGACCTGATAATGACTGGAGCAACTAGACCTGATAATGACTGGAGCAACTAGACCTGATAATGACTGGAACAACTAGACCTGATAATGACTGGAGCAGCTAGACCTGATAATGACTGGAACAACTAGACCTGATAATGACTGGAGCAGCTAGACCTGATAATGACTGGAGCAACTAGACCTGATAATGACTGGAACAACTAGACCTGATAATGACTGGAGCAACTAGACCTGATAATGACTGGAGCAACTAGACCTGATAATGACTGGAGCAACTAGACCTGATAATGACTGGAACAACTAGACCTGATAATGACTGGAGCAACTAGACCTGATAATGACTGGAGCAACTAGACCTGATAATGACTGGAGCAACTAGAACTGATAATGACTGGAACAACTAGACCTGATAATGACTGGAGCAACTAGACCTGATAATGACTGGAACAACTAGACCTGATAATGACTGGAGCAACTAGACCTGATAATGACTGGAGCAACTAGACCTGATAATGACTGGAGCAACTAGACCTGATAATGACTGGAGCAACTAGACCTGATAATGACTGGAGCAACTAGACCTGATAATGACTGGAGCAACTAGAACTGATAATGCCTGGAACAACTAGACCTGATAATGACTGGAGCAACTAGACCTGATAATGACTGGAGCAACTAGACCTGATAATGACTGGAACAACTAGACCTGAAAATGACTGGAGCAACTAGAACTGATAATGACTGGAGTAACTAGACCTGATAATGACTGGAGCAACTAGACCTGATTATGAACCATACTGAACCAGTTTGACATGGACACTAGTCTCCCTCAGGACAGAGTTAAGGTAGGACATGAACCAGTATGACATGGACACTAGTCTTCCTCAGGACAGGACAGAGTTAAGGTAGGACATGAACCAGTATGGAAACTAGTCTCCCTCAGGGCAGGACAGAGTTAAGGTAGGACATGAACCAGTATGACAGGGACACTAGTCTCCCTCAGGGCAGAGTTAAGGTAGGACATGAACCAGTATGGACACTAGTCTCCCTCAGGACAGAGTTAAGGTAGGACATGAACCAGTATGACAGGGACACTAGTCTCCCTCAGGACAGAGTTAAGGTAGGACATGAACCAGTATGACAGGGACACTAGTCTCCCTCAGGACAGAGTTAAGGTAGGACATGAACCAGTATGACATGGACACTAGTCTCCCTCAGGACAGAGTTAAGGTAGGACATGAACCAGTATGACAGGGACACTAGTCTCCCTCAGGACAGAGTTAAGGTAGGACATGAACCAGTATGACAGGGACACTAGTCTCCCTCAGGACAGAGTTAAGGTAGGACATGAACCAGTATGACAGGGACACTAGTCTCCCTCAGGACAGAGTTAAGGTAGGACATGAACCAGTATGACAGGGACACTAGTCTCCCTCAGGACAGAGTTAAGGTAGGACATGAACCAGTATGACAGGGACACTAGTCTCCCTCAGGACAGAGTTAAGGTAGGACATGAACCAGTATGACAGGGACACTAGTCTCCCTCAGGACAGAGTTAAGGTAGGACATGAACCAGTATGGACAATAGTCTCCCTCAGGACAGAGTTAAGGTAGGACATGAACCAGTATGGACACTAGTCTCCCTCAGGACAGGACAGAGTTAAGGTAGGACATGAACCAGTATGACAGGGACACTAGTCTCAATCAGGACAGAGTTAAGGTAGGACATGAACCAGTATGACAGGGACACTAGTCTCCCTCAGGGCAGAGTTAAGGTAGGACATGAACCAGTATGACAGGGACACTAGTCTCCCTCAGGACAGAGTTAAGGTAGGACATGAACCAGTATGACAGGGACACTAGTCTCCCTCAGGACAGAGTTAAGGTAGGACATGAACCAGTATGACAGGGACACTAGTCTCCCTCAGGACAGAGTTAAGGTAGGACATGAACCAGTATGACAGGGACACTAGTCTCCCTCAGGACAGAGTTAAGGTAGGACATGAACCAGTATGACAGGGACACTAGTCTCCCTCAGGGCAGGACAGAGTTAAGGTAGGACATGAACCAGTCTGACAGGGACACTAGTCTCCCTCAGGGCAGAGTTAAGGTAGGACATGAACCAGTATGACAGGGACACTAGTCTCCCTCAGGGCAGAGTTAAGGCTGTTTATTGATGTTGAGAGGCCTTGTGAACGTTATCTCCAGGTGCAGCTGAACCAAGGCATTACCATACATACATTACCATTCTCCTCCGTACACACAGTACATTATCCCCCATCTTCATAACACATCATGCTCAGAGTGAGTTCAGCCTAATTCTGGGTAACTTTTATTTATGTATATGAATAATTGAATAACTTTTAAAATAAGCCTCTATCCTGCATTGATGGATACAGCATAAATGTTTTACAATCTTAGTGAGACACGGTTAACATGTGTCCTGTCCAGATCATTAAAAGTCCATTTGTGTGACGGTCCAGGTCACTTTAAACATGCCTCTCAATGACCACGTCTTGATTCCAGCTCTACTGCTTCTCTGCCATCTCTAACCTAGGTACCGTGTTAGACTGACAGATTCTCTGCCATCTCTAAACTAGGTACCGTGTTAGGCTGACAGATTCTCTGCCATCTCTAAACTAGGTACCGTGTTAGACTGACAGACACGTCACTAGTCAGGATAAGGGTTCTTCTGTATACCCCTGCTCACCCTGCTACCCCGTGTGACAGTCACCATCAACTAGTAGACAAGATGAGTCTCACCATGAGACAGTCACCATCAATTAGTAGACAAGATGAGTCTCACCATGAGACAGTCACCATCAATTAGAAGACAAGATGAGTCTCACCATGTGACAGTCACCATCAATTAGTAGACAAGATGAATCTCACCATGAGACAGTCACCATCAATTAGGAGACAAGATGAGTCTCACCATGAGACAGTCACCATCAATTTGTAGACACGATGAGTCTCACAGTGAGACAGTCACCATCAATTAGTAGACAAGATGAGTCTCACCGTGTGACAGTCACCATCAATTAGAAGACAAGATGAGTCTCACCGTGAGACAGTCACCATCAATTAGTAGACAAGATGAGTCTCACCATGAGACAGTCACCATCAATTAGTAGACAAGATGAGTCTCACCATGAGACAGTCACCATCAATTAGAAGACAAGATGAGTCTCACCGTGTGACAGTCACCATCAACTAGTAGACAAGATGAGTCTCACCATGAGACAGTCACCATCAATTAGTAGACAAGATGAGTCTCACCATGAGACAGTCACCATCAATTAGTAGACAAGATGAGTCTCACCATGAGACAGTCACCATCAATTAGAAGACAAGATGAGTCTCACCATGTGACAGTCACCATCAATTAGTAGACAAGATGAGTCTCACCATGAGACAGTCACCATCAATTAGGAGACAAGATGAGTCTCACCATGAGACAGTCACCATCAATTTGTAGACAAGATGAGTTTCACCATGTGACAGTCACCATCAATTAGGAGACAAGATGAGTCTCACCGTGAGACAGTCACCATCAATTAGGAGACAATCTCTCTGGATGATACTGGAGCTGCCGTCCTGTCAGGACAGAGAACACTAACATTCTCAGATTGGTGGTGACCCCCAGACAGCCTCCTGTTCTGGCCTGCGCCCAGTTAGACAGCAGGCAGTGACACCCAGGTAGCCTCCTGTTCTGGCCTGCGCCAAGTTAGACAGCAGGCAGTGACCCCCAGGTAGCCTCCTGTTCTGGCCTGCGCCCAGTTAGACAGCAGGCAGTGACACCCAGGTAGCCTCCTGTTCTGGCCTGCGCCAAGTTAGACAGCAGGCAGTGACCCCCAGGTAGCCTCCTGTTCTGGCCTGCGCCCAGTTAGACAGCAGGCAGTGACCCCCAGGTAGCCTCCTGTTCTGGCCTGCGCCCAGTTAGACAGCAGGCAGTGACACCCAGGTAGCCTCCTGTTCTGGCCTGCGCCCAGTGAGACAGCAGGCAGTGACCCCCAGGTAGCCTCCTGTTCTGGCCTGCACCCAGTTAGACAGCAGGCAGTGACCCCCAGGTAGCCTCCTGTTCTGGCCTGCGCCCAGTTAGACAGCAGGCAGTGACCCCCAGGTAGCCTCCTGTTCTGGCCTGCACCCAGTTAGAGACAGCAGGCAGTGACCCCCAGGTAGCCTCCTGTTCTGGCCTGCGCCCAGTTAGACAGCAGGCAGGCATTAATACATGAGGAGTCTAACTTATTTGATGAATAAATAACTAGCAGACATAAAGAGTTGCCTTATTAGTTACAGCTGGGAAAAACCAGGGACCTGACCTCACCATATTATCACCATACCATATTATCACCATACCATATTATCACCATACCATATTATCACCATACTGAGAGACCTCACCATACCATATTATCACCTCACCATATTATCACCATACCATATTATCACCATACTGAGGGACCTCACCATACCATATTATCACCATACTGAGGGACCTCACCATACCCTAATATCACCATACCATATTTTCACCATACTTAGAGACCTCACCATAACATATTATCACCATACCATAGTATCATCATTCTGAGGGACCTCACCATACCATATTATCACCAGACCATATTATCACCATACCATATTATCACCATACCATATTATCACCATACCATATTATCACCATACCATATTATCACCATACCATATTATCACCATACTGAGAGACCTCACCATACCATATTATCACCATACCATATTATCACCATACCATATTATCACCATACCATATTATCACCATACCATATTATCACCATACCATATTATCACCATACTGAGAGACCTCACCATACCATATTATCACCATACCATATTATCACCATACCATATTATCACCATACCATATTATCACCATACCATATTATCACCATACCATATTATCACCATACCATATTATCACCATACCATATTATCACCATACCATATTATCACCATACCATATTATCACCATACCATATTATCACCATACCATATTATCACCATACCATATTATCACCATACCATATTATCACCATACCATATTATCACCATACCATATTATCACCATACCATATTATCACCATACTGAGAGACCTCACCATACCATATTATCACCATACCATATTATCACCATACCATATTATCACCATACCATATTATCACCATACCATATTATCACCATACCATTATCACCATACCATATTATCACCACACAGAGACCTCACCATACCATATTATCACCATACCATATTATCACCATACTGAGGGACCTCACCATACCATATTATCACCATACCATATTATCACCATACCATATTATCACCATACCATAATATCACCATACCATTATCACCATACCATATTATCACCATACCATATTATCACCATACCATATTATAACCATACTGAGAGACCTCACCATACCATATTATCACCATACCATATTATCACCATACCATATTATCACCATACCATATTATCACCATACCATAATATCACCATACCATATTATCACCATACCATAATATCACCATACCATTATCACCATACCATATTATCACCATACCATATTATCACCATACCATATTATAACCATACTGAGAGACCTCACCATACCATATTATCACCATACCATATTATCACCATACCATATTATCACCATACCATATTATCACCATACCATAATATCACCATACCATTATCACCATACCATATTATCACCATACCATATTATCACCATACCATATTATAACCATACTGAGAGACCTCACCATACCATATTATCACCATACCATATTATCACCATACCATATTATCACCATACCATAATATCACCATACCATATTATCACCATACCATAATATCACCATACCATATTATCACCATACCATATTATCACCATACCATATTATCACCATACCATATTATAACCATACTGAGAGACCTCACCATACCATATTATCACCATACCATATTATAACCATACTGAGAGACCTCACCATACCATATTATCACCATACCATAATATCACCATACCATATTATCACCATACCATATTATCACCATACCATTATCACCATACCATAATATCACCATACCATATTATCACCATACCATATTATCACCATACCATATTATCACCATACTGAGAGACCTCACCATACCATATTACCACCATACTGAGAGACCTCACCTCACCATATTATCACCATACCATATTATCACCATACTGAGGGACCTCACCATACCATATTATCACCATACCATATTATCACCATACCATATTATCACCATACCATATTATCACCATACCATTATCACCATACCAATATCACCATACCATATTATCACCATACCATTATCACCATACCAATATCACCATACCATATTATCACCATACCAATATCACCATACCATATTATCACCATACCAATATCACCATACCATTATCACAGTACCATATTATCACCATATCATATTATCACCATACCATATTATCACCATACCATACTATCACCATACTGAGAGACCTCACCATACCATATTATCATCATACCAATATCACCATACCATTATCACAGTACAATATTATCACCATACCATATTATCACCATACCATATTATCACCATTCTGAGGGACCTCACCATACCATATTACCACCATACCATATTATCACCATACCATATTATCACCATACCATATTATCACCATACCATTATCACCATATCATATTATCACCATACCATATTATCACCATACCATATTATCACCATACTGAGAGACCTCACCATACCATATTATCACCACACTGAGAGACCTCACCATACCATATTATCACCATACCATATTATCACCATACTGAGAGACCTCACCATACCATATTATCACCATACCATATTATCACCATACCATTATCACCATACCATATTATCACCATACCAATATCACCATACCATATTATCACCATACCAATATCACCATACC
This sequence comes from Oncorhynchus tshawytscha, assembly GCF_018296145.1. Taxonomy (NCBI): domain Eukaryota; kingdom Metazoa; phylum Chordata; class Actinopteri; order Salmoniformes; family Salmonidae; genus Oncorhynchus; species Oncorhynchus tshawytscha. The sequence goes on from NW_024609112.1 coordinate 40,148, forward strand.
ATTATCACAGTACCATATTATCACCATATCATATTATCACCATACCATATTATCACCATACTGAGGGACCTCACCATACCATATTATCATCATACCAATATCACCATACCATATTATCACCATACCATATTATCACCATACCAATAGACCTCACCATACCATATTATCACCATACCATATTATCACCATACCAATATCACCATACCATTATCACAGTACAATATTATCACCATACCATATTATCACCATACCATATTATCACCATACCATATTATCACCATTCTGAGGGACCTCACCATACCATATTATCACCATACCATATTATCACCATACCATATTATCACCATACCATATTATAACCATACCGAGGGACCTCATCATACCATATTATCACTATACCATATTATCACCATACCATATTATCACCATACCATATTATCACCATACTGAGAGACCTCACCATACCATATTATCACCATACCAATATCACCATACCATTATCACAGTACAATATTATCACCATACCATATTATCACCATACCATATTATCACCATACCATATTATCACCATACCAATATCACCATACCATTATCACAGTACAATATTATCACCATACCATATTATCACCATACCATATTATCACCATACCATATTATCACCATTCTGAGGGACCTCACCATACCATATTACCACCATACCATATTACCACCATACCATATTATCACCATACCATATTATCACCATACCATTATCACCATATCACATTATCACCATACCATATTATCACCATACCATATTATCACCATACCATATTATCACCATACTGAGAGACCTCACCATACCATATTATCACCATACCATATTATCACCATACCATATTATCACCATACTGAGAGACCTCACCATACCATATTATCACCATACTGAGAGACCTCACCATACCATATTATCACCATACCATATTATCACCATACCATATTATCACCATACCATATTATCACCATACCATATTATCACCATACCATATTATCACCATACTGAGAGACCTCACCATACCATATTATCACCACACAGAGACCTCACCATACCATATTATCACCATACCATATTATCACCATACTGAGAGACCTCACCATACCATATTATAACCATACTGAGAGACCTCACTATACCATATTATCACCATATCATATTATCACCATACCATATTATCACCATACCATATTATCACCATACTGAGAGACCTCACCATACCATATTATCACCATACTGAGAGACCTCACCATACCATATTATCACCATACCATATTATCACCATACCATTATCACCATACCATATTATCACCATACTATACTATCAGCATACTGAGGGACCAATACCATATGTATAGTGATTCTCCCCATCCAAAACTGATTGCCTTCCGATTCCATGTGCCAGTCATATTGCTCACCATGTATCTGCTGCAGAGAGAAGAGAAGACCATGTATCTGCTGCAGAGAGAAGAGAGAGCCATGAGAACACCATGTATCTGCTGCAGAGAGAAGAGAAGACCATGTATCTGCTGCAGAGAGAAGAGAGAGCCATGAGAACACCATGTATCTGCTGCAGAGAGAAGAGAAGACCATGTATCTGCTACAGAGAGAAGAGAGAGCCATGAGAAGACCATGTATCTGCTGCAGAGAGGAGAGAGCCATGAGAAGACCATGTATCTGCTGCAGAGAGAAGTGAGAGCCATGAGAAGACCATGTATCTGCTGCAGAGAGAAGAGAGAGCCATGAGAAGACCATGTATCTGCTGCAGAGAGAAGAGAGAGACATGAGAAGACCAGTTCTGATCAGTCATGGATATTAAAGTGCTGTAAACCAATGGTTTCCCTGTATAAAAAGAAGATGGAGAAGCTGTGATGTGGTCACAGGCTTTAGCTGTGATGTGGTCACAGGCTTTAGTTGTGATGTGGTCACAGGCTTTAGCTGTGATGTGGTCACAGGCTTTAGCTGTGATATGGTCACAGGCTTTAGCTGTGATGTGGTCACAGGCTTTAGTTGTGATGTGGTCACAGGCTTTAGTTGTGATGTGGTCACAGGCTTTAGCTGTGATGTGGTCACAGGCTTTAGTTGTGATGTGGTCACAGGCTTTAGCTGTGATGTGGTCACAGGCTTTAGCTGTGATATGGTCACAGGCTTTAGCTGTGATGTGGTCACAGGCTTTAGTTGTGATGTGGTCACAGGCTTCGAGTTGGGCTACAGACGGAGTGCTCCTCTCTGTTTGAATGGTTTAATGTGTGTTAGGTAATGTTCAGGCCAACAGCAGCCCATTGATAGGACAGTGTTCAGAGCTCCATGTTGTTTCTGATTGTACCTGACTGGCCTGACTCTCCCTGCCAATCAACCAGCCCTCTTCGTGCCAACCATCCTGCCCTCTCCCTGCCAACCAACCAGCCCTCTCCCTGCCAATCAACCAGCCCTCTCCCTGCCAACCATCCTGCCCTCCCTGCCAACCAACCAGCCCTCTCCCTGCCAACCAACCAGCCCTCTCCCTGCCAACCAACCAGCCCTCTCCCTGCCAACCAACCAGCCCTCTCCCTGCCAACCAACCAGCCCTCTCCCTGCCAACCAACCAGCCCTCTCCCTGCCAACCAACCAGGCCTCTCCCTGCCAACCAACCAGCCCTCTCCCTGCCAACCAACCAGCCCTCTCCCTGCCAACCAACCAGCCCTCTCCCTGCCAACCAACCAGCCCTCTCCCTGCCAACCAACCTGCCCTGTTTCATTAGACTGTAATACAGGTTCAGATCTGAAGTGGTTCTCCATTGAAAGCCCCATAATGTACAAGAAGCGTTCGGGAGGATTTGACATTAACGAACAAAACAGGAAAATGTCATTTTCTGTGCGATTAATAATTTGCCGTTTTGCACCTGGTCCTCTGCATTAAACGTCTTTCCGTTTGACCGGCCGATTGGCTGAGAGATGCGTAGCCGTGAGAGCAGCTAGCATGCTGGCCATCTAACTCACCTCTCCATCTATATTTAAGTGTCTAGATGTGATCACCTCTCCATCTATATTTAACTGGCCTCTCCGTTCGCTGCATGGCTGGATTAGTGCTGCTGCTCGGAGACCATCTTAACAGCCTGGCTGAGAGGATGGAAATGTGGAATAATGGAGCAGCTGAATTTGCATGGTCAAAATGTCAAAAAAAATGAGTCCTTCCACCCTCCGAGCCTTGTCAGGTGAAATAACATGAGTGGAGCGCTCCAGTGACGACATGCCATAATGGGTTAGTTCAACCTGTCACTAGTCACTGGGAGGAAGAAATGGCCGTCGCTATCTCCAAGAATACGCTCAAGAGGGTTTCCTTTCCTCCCCGGCGGACAGTAGATGTGTTGTCTTTCTGAAGGCTGGGTGTCAGTGGCTGTTAAACAGCGTGTCCCCAGGCTATACTGCTAAAGAGATTAATACTTATTCAAAGTAATCACTTCATTCCAAGCCTGTAATACCATTAACATGCTAGGAAGACCTGATTTACTGCAGACACAAGTCCTAATTAAATATGCAACTCGTAGAGGAGGGGAAGGAGGCTCTCATTATGTTAATCTCTATGGAAGAGGCAATTAGATAATAAGCTTGAAGAACATAACATTTACAACAAGGGGAACAATCAGCATTACGAAGTCAAATACTGATACTGGCAGTCATTATACTGGTACTGGCAGTCATTATACTGGTACTGGCAGTCATTATACTGGTACTGGCAGTCATTAGACTGGTACTGACAGTCATTATACTGGTACTGGCAGTCATCAGACTGGTACTGACAGTCATTATACTGGTACTGACAGTCATTAGACTGGTACTGGCAGTCATTAGACTGGTACTGACAATCATTATACTGACACTGACAGTCATTATACTGGTACTGACCCAGCCATTATACTGATACTGACAGTCATTAGACTGGTACTGACCCAGCCATTATACTGATACTGACAGTCATTAGACTGGTACTGACAGTCATTAGACTGATACTGACAGTCATTAGACTGGTACTGACAGTCATTATACTGGTACTGACAGTCATAATACTGGTACTGACAGTCATTATACTGGTACTGACAGTTATTATACTGGTCCTGAACATAAAGGGGAACAATCAGCATTACGAAGTCAAATACTGATACTGGCAGTCATTATACTGGTACTGGCAGTCATTATACTGGTACCGACAGTCATTAGACTGGTACTGACAGTCATTATACTGGTGCTGACAGTTATTATACTGGTCCTGAACCAGCCATTATACTGGTGCTGAAAGTCATTATACTGGTACTGACAGTTATTATACTGGTACTGACAGTTATTAGACTGGTCCTGAACCAGTCATTAGACTGGTACTGACAGTCATTATACTGGTACTGACAGTTATTATACTGGTCCTGAACCAGTCATTATACTGGTACTAACAGTCATTATACTGGTACTGGCAGTCATTATACTGGTACTGACAGTCATTAGACTGGTCCTGAACCAGTCATTAGACTGGTACTGACAGTCATTATACTGGTACTGACAGTTATTATACTGGTCCCTAACCAGCCATTATACTGGTACTGACAGTCATTATACTGGTACTGGCAGTCATTATACTGGTACTGACAGTCATTATACTGGTACTGACAGTCATTAGACTGGTACTGGAAGTCATTATACTGGTACTGACAGTCATTATACTGGTACTGGCAGTCATTATACTGCAACTGACAGTCATTATACTGATACTGACAGTCATTATACTGATACTGACAGTCATTAGTCTGGTACTGACAGTCATTATACTGATACTGACTGTCATTAGACTGGTACTGACAGTCATTAGACTGGTACTGACAGTCATTAGACTGGTACTGACAGTCATTAGACTGGTACTGACAGTCAGACTGGTACTGACAGTCATTAGACTGGTACTGACAGCCATTATACTGATACTGACAGTCATTAGACTGGTACTGACCCAGCCATTATACTGATACTGATAGTCATTATACTGGTACTGACCCAGCCATTATACTGATACTGACAGTCATTAGACTGGTACTGACATTCATTATAATGATACTGATAGCCATTATACTGATACTGACAGTCATTATACTGATACGGACAGTCATTATACTGATACTGACAGTCATTATACTGATACTGACAGTCATTATACTGACAGTCATTATACTGATACTGACAGTCATTATACTGATACTGACAGTCATTATACAGATACTGACAGTTATTATACTGATACTAACAGTCATTATACTGACAGTTATTATACTGATACTGACAGTCATTATACTGATACTGACAGTTATTATACTGATACTGACAGTTATTATGCTGACAGTTATTATACTGACAGTTATTATACTGATACTGACAGTTATTATACTGACAGTTATTATACTGATACTGATAGTCAATATACTGACAGTTATTATACTGATACTGACAGTTATTATACTGATACTGACAGTTATTATACTGATACTGATAGTCAATATACTGATAGTCATGATACTGATACTGACAGTCATTATACTGATGCTGACAGTTATTATACTGATACTGACATTCATTATACTGATACTGACAGTCATTATACTGACAGTCATTATACTGATACTGACAGTCATTATACAGATACTGACAGTTATTATACTGATACTAACAGTCATTATACTGACAGTTATTATACTGATACTGACAGTTATTATACTGACAGTTATTATACTGATCCTGATAGTCAATATACAGACAGTCATTGTACTGATACTGACAGTCATTATACTGATACTGATAGTCATTATACTGACAGTCATTGTACTGATACTGATACTGATAGTCATAATACTGACAGTCATTATACTGATACTGACAGTCATTATACTGATACAGACAGTCATTATACTGATACTGACAGTCATTATACTGATACAGACAGTCATTATACTAGTGAAGATCATCAAGGACATCAACCACCCGAGCCACTGCCTGTTCACCCCGCTGTCATCCAGAAGGCGAGGTCAGTACAGGTGCATCAAAGCTGGGACCGAGAGACTGAAAAACAGCTTCTATCTCAAGGCCATCAGACTGTTAAACAGCCACCACTAACATTGAGTGGCTACTGCCAACACACTGTCAATGACACTGACTCTACTCCAGCCACTTTAATAATGGGAATTGATGGGAAATGATGTAAATATATCACTAGCCACTTTAAACAATGCTACCTCATATAATGTTACTTACCCTACATTATTCATCTCATATGCATACGTAGATACTGTACTCTATATCATCGACTGCATCCTTATGTAATACATGTATCACTAGCCACTTTAACTATGCCACTTGGTTTACATACTCATCTCATATGTATATACTGTACTCGATATCATCTACTGTATCTTGCCTATGCTGCTCTGTACCATCACTTATTCATATATCCTTATGTACATATTCTTTATCCCCTTACACTGTGTATAAGACAGTATTTTTTTTTGGAATTGTTAGTTAGATTACTTGTTGGTTATTACTGCATTGTCGGAACTAGAAGCACAAGCATTTCGCTACACTCGCATTAACATCTGCTAACCATGTGTATGTGACAAATAAAATTTGATTTGATTTGATTTGATTTGATTACTGACAGTCATTATACTGATACTGACAGTTATTATACTGATACTTACAGTTATTATACTGATACTGACAGTTATAATACTGATACTGATATCTAGTCATTATACTGATACTGACAGTTATTATACTGATAATGGCAGTCATTATACTAATACTGACAGTCATTATACTGATACAGACAGTCATTATACTGACAGTCATTATACTTATGCTGACAGTCATTATACTGATACAGACAGTCATTATACTAACAGTCATTATACTGATGCTGACAGTCATTATACTGACAGTCATTATACTGATACTGACAGTCATTATACTGATACTGTAACGTCGGGAGAGTGATGGGTGTGGAGTCAGACGCAGAGAGCAGAAGGTAGACGTGGAAAAACGCTTTAATAGGAGCCTTACTCTGGTCGATCAGCTCATCCAAGCTGATTGACCAGGGAACCAGTTCATTATAGAGACCAGGGAACCAGTTCAGCATAGAGACCAGGGAACCAGTTCAGTATAGAGCCCAGGGAACCAGTTCAGTACAGGGACCAGGGAACCAGTTCAGTACAGAGACCAGGGAACCAGTTCAGTACAGAGACCAGGGAACCAGTTCAGTACAGAGATCAGGGAACCAGTTCAGTATAGAGACCAGGGAACCAGTTCAGTATAAGACCAGGGAACCAGTTCAGTACAGAGACCGGGAACCAGTTCAGTATTGAGACCAGGGAACCAGTTCAGTACAGAGACCGGGGAACCAGTTCAGTACAGAGACCAGTTCAGTATAGGGAACCAGTTCAGTACAGAGACCAGGGAACCAGTTCAGTATAGAGACCAGGGAACCAGTTCAGTACAGAGACCAGGGAACCAGTTCAGTATAGAGACCAGGGAACCAGTTCAGTATAGAGACCAGGGAACCAGTTCAGTATAGAGACCAGGGAACCAGTTCAGTACAGAGACCAGGGAACCAGTTCAGTATAGAGACCAGGGAACCAGTTCAGTACAGAGACCAGGGAACCAGTTCAGTATAGAGACCAGGGAACCAGTTCAGTATAGAGACCAGGGAACCAGTTCAGTATAGAGACCAGGGAAGGAGGGCAGGAGTTCAAAGTGACATGAGAACGCTGCACATTAACTTGAAAAAATCAGCTTCTGGAATTTAGCTGCCGTCTACATGATTAAAACCAGGAATATTCCATCTGGCTGGTAGAATATTCCTCTTAATTGTCCACTTTAGCCCCCCCCCTCCCCCCCAACCCTCAGCATCAGTCAGTGTTGAGGATGGGCTTGCAGAGTCCTCCTTCCTATTAGAGGAAGTGACAGTCCACAGACCTGATTTATTTTAATAAGCTGCCAGAGAGACAGTAACATCCTAAGGGTAGTGGATGGCAGCATGACAGAAACCCTGTTGGAGTCGAGTCGTCTCTTCTCACACCGCACGTCTAACGGAGAGAAACAGACCATTGACTAATTGTCACGTTAATAATGTTTGTTGTCATGAATATTGATGCAGGTTTGGTTCAATGTGTTTCTTGTTAGGTTTCTATTTGACTACCGCTACGTTGAGTTAAAGCAATGATATGGAGTACAGGGATATATTTACAGGGTTTACTGTGTTATTTTTCTGGTCCCTCCCAATCAGTAGGCAGATTATCGAGCTGCATTTCGTAAGATGCAGTATTTAGACACGACACATTGCATTCAGTTAGGAAACACAATGTTACTAATTGTTTTCATATTGAGACAATGTAACCACTGACACATTGCATTCAGTTAGAAAACACAATGTTACTAATTGTTTTCATAACGAGACAATGTAACCACTGACACATTGCATTCAGTTAGGAAACACAATGTTACTAATTGTTTTCATGATGAGACAATGTAACCACTGACACATTGCATTCAGTTAGGAAACACAATGTTACTAATTGTTTTCATAATGAGACAATGTAACCACTGACACATTGCATTCAGTTAGGAAACACAATGTTACTAATTGTTTTCATGATGAGACAATGTAACCACTGACACATTGCATTCAGTTAGGAAACACAATGTTACTAATTGTTTTCATGATGAGACAATGTAACCACTGACACATTGCATTCAGTTAGGAAACACAATGTTACTAATTGTTTTCATAACGAGACAATGTAACCACTGACACATTGCATTCAGTTAGGAAACACAATGTTACTAATTGTTTTCATGATGAGACAATGTAACCACTGACACATTGCATTCAGTTAGAAAACACAATGTTACTAATTGTTTTCATGATGAGACAATGTAACCACTGACACATTGCATTCAGTTAGGAAACACAATGTTACTAATTGTTTTCATGATGAGACAATGTAACCACTGACACATTGCATTCAGTTAGGAAACACAATGTTACTAATTGTTTTCATGATGAACAATGTAACTGACACATTGCATTCAGTTAGAAAACACAATGTTGCTAATTGTTTTCATGATGAGACAATGTAACCACTGACACATTGCATTCAGTTAGGAAACACAATGTTACTAATTGTTTTCACTGAGACCACTGACACATTGCATTCAGTTAGGAAACACAATGTTACTAATTGTTTTCATATTGAGACAATGTAACCACTGACACATTGCATTCAGTTAGGAAACACAATGTTACTAATTGTTTTCATATTGAGACAATGTAACCACTGACACATTGCATTCAGTTAGGAAACACAATGTTACTAATTGTTTTCAATTGAGACAATGTAACCACTGACACATTGCATTCAGTTAGGAAACACAATGTTACTAATTGTTTTCATATTGAGACAATGTAACCACTGACACATTGCATTCAGTTAGGAAAACACATTGTTTTCAATGAGACAATGTAACCACTGACACATTGCATTCAGTTAGGAAACACAATGTTACTAATTGTTTTCATGATGAGACAATGTAACCACTGACACATTGCATTCAGTTAGGAAACACAATGTTACTAATTGTTTTCATGATGAGACAATGTAACCACTGACACATTGCATTCAGTTAGGAAACACAATGTAACCACTGACACATTGTTTTCAGTTAGAAAACATGATGAGACAATGTAACCACTGGCACATTGCATTCAGTTAGGAAACACAATGTTACTAATTGTTTTCATAACGAGACAATGTAACCACTGACACATTGCATTCAGTTAGGAAACACAATGTTACTAATTGTTTTCATGATGAGACAATGTAACCACTGACACATTGCATTCAGTTAGGAAACACAATGTTACTAATTGTTTTCATGATGAGACAATGTAACCACTGACACATTGGGAAATGTATATCTTTCTGACCGGATTAGATCAGATCTTTGAGCTATGGGCAACCCGTCAAACTACTGCATTAACATGCCTGCTTAGTATTGCAGTGCATTGTGGTCTAATTGTGTCATTAAGCAGCACAGAGACAAAGGAGCCTATTGTAGTGTCAGTACAACAGCCTTAATCCCTTTAAGATGTCTAAGATGTGTGTAAATAAAGCCTCTGCATGCCTTCAGGTGCTGCTGCTCTGCTACCACTTATCAGCCAGCATTAAACACCATGTAGATGAGACTCTCTGGAGCTTCCCGACCTACTCCACTAATCCTCTGCCACTCTTTAATCATCCCACACACTCACAAGCCAGTATCTGTCTCCATCTGCAGATAGGATCTCCTCGGGATAAGGACTCACCTCCAGCGGGCCCCAGTACAGTCGTCTCTAGGCCAGGACTCACTGTGATCTCGGGCTTTAGGGACTTCTCATTAGACGCCGAGGCCTGGATCGAAGAAGAGCGTTCTGGATAGTGGATTTATAATCCTCTGGTGGCCTGTAGTGGGAGATGGAGTTCTTTAAGACCTTTGATTGGCCACAGCTCTGCTCTCTGATTAAGATGACTTCAGAAGATGGAACAGGGGTTGTCGGGTGGTGGGTGGAGGTGGCTGGGGGTCTGAGGTGATTGGTTCAGGGTGGAGGTGGCTGGGGGTCAGAGGAGGTTGTGTCAGGGTGGAGGTGGTTGGGGGTCGGCCCACCAGACACAGTAAGTTGCTAGCTAGTACTGGCGGGAATTCTCTACAACAAAATGCACAACAAATATTCTCCAAAAACTGCTGCATCTTATGTGTGATGTTCAAATAACATTTACAAACAATTTGATATAAATTGTACATTTAAATCATCACTTGCGAGTATAAAAATCACTTTTGATGTACAGTGCTTTGCAACCAACAACTTACCGCTGGTTTGGTGCTTGTTCACTGGGACGATTCTAACTGGAACATCCCCCCTCGTAAGCAAGCTACGCAAACCAGCCAATAAGATGCCATGTTGAGTAGGTGAAGGCAAGACAAACTCAAACCAAAAACCCATTGGCTTAACAATAAAGTGGCAAGGGGAATCACCAATATAACCCTGTTACACTCCCCCCTACTGAATTCCACTTGCCAAGAAAAATAACTAAATACAAAACGGCACTGTGCAAACATACCAGATACAGAGACACTCAACATATGTACAGAATAATCCAGAGAAAAAAATAAATAAATATACTACCTAATAGAACTAAAAGGTAAAGCTGTGTATATCAAGGATGCAGACCCTGCTTTAAATCAGTCACTAAATATTCCAGTCATTAGACTATTCTCCTTGAGAATTAGAGTGAAAAGCGGTTGATCAATCCCCTTAGCCCTCATAGGTAAACATGCCTGTCACATGTTAAGTACACTCAGTGACTTTAAAACATCCAAGTAATAAAATAAACCACCATAAGAGACTTTATTATATGTCACATTACCATCCTGCAACCTCTAATCATGGTCACAATGATGTAAAAGCAAAACAAATAAAAGATGTCAATACCATTGACCCTCTATTCACATATTTAACCTTCAAGAGCTAACTTTCTGCTGATTCATAATCTCAATCAGTCTTGACACTGGTTTAACTAGCCTTCCTGCCCTTGACCTAATATGACCCCGACTACCTTCAACTGCATAAGGGGTAACAGTGTTGTGTACTGTTGCAATAGTGTGTCCGTCAACACAGTCAGTACGTAACTGATCAGGTAAGGAATGGTCCGCGTTTGGTAGGTCAGTACGGATATCGTAAGCAGAATGGTCAATTAGCTCACTCACTACACTGTTACAGTCTCAGTCAGATTCTTGAAGACTCTCTGATCGAGGCAGACCTTCCAGCTGCAGTATATCATCCACGGAATCCAAAGGTGGAATATCCTGAGCATCCAAGGATCGCACATCACCCTCCAGGCTTGTGTCACCTGTTCCTTCAGAAGACAACTCTGACACCCACACTCTGGTTCTGTACTCAGCACCATCATCCACTGCAGTGTCCATGGCAGCTGAGACCACCAGGCTGTCATTCATGTCCTCAGACTCTGTTAATCCAGACATGTCTGTTCCCTCAACAGCAGCATGGGGAAGAGGAAGAAAGTTGACTGGCATTATCAGGTTGCGATGTACCGTCTTCTCCCGTCCAGTGGAGCTGTTCTGAATCTTAAAAGTGTGACTGTCAGCATTCTATCCAGTGACAAGGTAGACAGTATCCTCCCAACGGTCAGCGAGCTTCCGCTTTCCCCGCTCCCCCTTGTTAGCCAGCAATACTCGATCCCCAATCTCCACTGGTGCTCCTCTGACTCTTCTGTCATAAAGGTCAGCATGCCTCTTCAACTGCTTCCCTGCAGATGCCTGTGCTGCATTCATGGCTTCTTTCAGATCTCTCCTCAAAGACTGAACAAACTGGTCATAGTCGACAACTTCTGGGTTCTCTATGACAGAGCCAAAGACTATGTCAACAGGCAGTCTTGGCATCCTCCCAAACATTAGCAGGAATGGGGCAAAGCCTGTGGTCTCGTGGATTGTACAATTGTATGCAAACGTAAGGGACTTCAGCGCCTGAGGCCATCTGTGCTTTGCTCTCGTTGGCAGGGCCCGGATCATGTTTCCCAAAGTCCTATTCATCCTTTCGCAGGACCCGTTCCCCATCGGATGGTACGGCGTGGTGTGAGACTTCTGAACGCCTGCAACACTCAACAGTTCGGCTATTAAAGAGCTCTCAAAGTTGGCTCCCCGGTCTGAGTGTATACGGCGAGGCATCCTGTAGACACAGAAATAGTTGTTCCACAACTGATGAGCTACTGACTTAGCAGACTGGTTCGGACACAAGAAGGCATGAGCCAATTTGGTAAAGTGGTCAGTAACAACGAGCACATCCAAGGATTTGTTAGAAGAATCTTCTGCAGACCAGAAGTCTATGCACACTAGTTCAAGAGGCTCAGTTGTTATTATGCTCTCAAGAGGAGCTCTTGCTTCCGGATCAGGAGTCTTGCTCACCACGCATCTCCTGCAGCACTTCACATAGGCTTTTACCTCCCTCTCCAGGCCATGCCAGAAGAACCTCTGTCTTGTCAGGTAGACTGTTCTCTGTTGGCCCTGGTGGCCAGCTTCATCATGGACAGCCTTCAACACCATTGCTTTCATGGAGGCTGGAACCACATACAGATACGTTTTCCTCTTTGTAACCACATTCTTCGAAACACGATACAGTACACCCATCTTCATGGTCAACTTGTCCCAACTTCTGAGAAGACACAAAACCTCAACACTCTCATGGGCATGCTCTCTCCGGGATGGTCTTCTCCCCCTCTCCACAAAGAAGATGACTTTCATGATCACGTTGTCATCACGCTGCTTACTCATCAGTAGGTCGTGTGGCAGAACATCGACATCGGTCTGCTCTGATGGCATAACAGCCTGTGGGAGCTGTGGCAACAGCAGTGCATGTGAGCCCACTTCACCCACCCAGCACCTGTGTGAATGAAGAACAGCTGCAACTTCATGTCTTGATATTCGAATAACATTTACAAACAATTTGATATAAATTGTACATTTAAATCATCACTTGGGAGTATAAAAATCACTTTTGATGTACAGTGCTTTGCAACCAACAACTTACCGCTGGTTTGGTGCTTGTTCACTGGGACGATTCTAACTGGAACATCCCCCCTCGTAAGCAAGCTACGCAAACCAGCCAATAAGATGCCATGTTGAGTAGGTGAACGCAAGACAAACTCAAACCAAAAACCCATTGGCTTAACAATAAAGTGGCAAGGGGAATCACCAATATAACCCTGTTACATCAGGATGGAGGTGGTTGTGTCAGGATGGAGGTGGTTGGGGGTCAGAGGTGGTTGTGTCAGGGTGCAGGTGGTTGTGTCAGGGTGGAGGTGGTTGCGTCATGGTAGAGGTGTTTGCGTCAGGGTGGAGGTGTTTGTGTCAGGGTGGAGGTGGTTGCGTCAGGGTGGAGGTGGTTAGCTGCCTGTAGCTAGCTGTCTGTAGCTAGCTGTCTGTAGCTAGCTGTCTGTAGCTAGCTGCCGAGAGTCAATGCAGTGTCTTTATTTGACCTATCTAGCTAAGAATGTATCTATGGTCTGTAGCTAACTGTCTGTAGCTAGCTGCCTGTAGCTAGCTGTCTGTAGCTAGCTGTCTGTAGCTAGCTGCCTGTAGCTAGCTGTCTGTAGCTAGCTGTCTGTAGCTAGCTGTCTGTAGCGAGAGTCAATGCAGTGTCTTTATTTGACCTATCTAGCTAAGAATGTATCTATGGTCTGTGATTATGGAGAATGAATGAAATAGTATTTTTTTAGTAATTTTGCTAGCTAGATATCTAGCTGTAGCTATCTGGCTAGTATCAACAAGGGAATTCTACAACAATAGCAACATTAGAGCAAGCTAGCTCGCTAGGTAGATAACATTGACTCGACTAGACCATAAAGCAACACACAGGGACATACATTGCCAAACAACACTACTGCCACCTTCTGGTTCGGAGTACTGTCGGCAGGCAAACATTTGACAGTCCTACCGTCTCGTCTAAAAAAACGTTTGACTGTGGAGTAGTCACTGTATCTGTCTACAGAAAAGGATATGTGCTCTTTGAGTCTGAGAATATTCAGAGAATGTTGGTTGGACTTTTGGGATGACACTTTACTATGGGGACCACTGCTTTGGCTGGTTATGTCTGCAAGTGCATAAACTGCCTGTGAAATCTGCACAGTTTTCTATGGGAGCGGCAGGGTAGAGTAACTCATGAAAACCTTATGAAGTCTAATGATACATAATGAAGGCTCCAGAGGATTCCAGACTGGGCAAAGTTAAACGGGATGCCTCGGGAGGGTTGGGATATTCATTATGGAAACTCTCATTTTACATTGAGGCTTTTCAAAGCACCACAGAGACGTATCATGAGGAAATGAAAGTAATTGGCACTCGACTCTCTGCTGATATAGATACAGGTCATGTTGGTGCCCTGTCATTGATGTCCTACGCTCCACAAGGAAAACAAAGACCTAAATAAGTATGTTGGTGCCCTGCTGAGGAGGCAGGAGGAATGTGTGCTATATCCTGCGTATGTTAACAGAACAGTACACCTGGCTGTACCTTGGTGTGTCTACCAGCTAAAATATATGTACCACCACCACATGCACCCGCTATATCACTTTAAACACAGAGGACCACACATTGTGCTGTTAGGTACAATAGAAATCACCTTAAACGTTTCATTGACTCAGGGTTAAAGAATGTTACCGGTCCGATGTGCCAGATTCCCTGGAGCATAAATGGTCTTCTAGCAAGTTAATTTATAAACCACCCAAACTAGCCCTGCTCAGATACTGTGTTCTAAACTAGCCCTGCTCAGATACTGTGTTCAAAACTAGCCCTGCTCAGATCCAGGGACGGCATGAGAGAGCCCCAGTAAGCCAGTGACTCAGCCCCAAGAGAATCCCAGTGGAAAGAGGGGAACCGGCCAGGCAGAGACAGCAGGGCGACAGACTCACACTTAGATTCACACCACTGAAAGAGATGAGAGGTCAGATACTGTGTTCCAAACTAGCCCTGCTCAGATACTGTGTTCTAAACTAGCCCAAAGCCCTCGTACATCAGCTGATGTCTCAGATACTTTGCAAGCAATGCAGGTGTAGAAGCACGGTGGCTAGGAAAAACTCCCTAGAAAGGCCAAAACCTAGGAAGAAACCTAGAGAGGAACCAGGCTATGTGGGGTGGCCAGTCCTCTTCTGGCTGTGCCGGGTGGAGATTATAAACTAGCCCTGCTCAGATACTTGTTCTAAACTAGCCCTGTTCAGATACTGTGTTCTAAACTAGCCCTGCTCAGATACTGTGTTCTAAACTAGCCCTGCTCAGATACTGTGTTCTAAACTAGCCCTGTTCAGATACTGATGTTCTAAACTAGCCCTGTTCAGATACTGTGTTCTAAACTAGCCCTGTTCAGATACTGTGTTCTAAACTAGCCCTAGCTCAGACACTGTGTTCTAAACTAGCCCTGCTCAGATACTGTGTTCTAAACTAGCCCTGCTCAGATACTGTGTTCTAAAACTCAGCCCTGTTCAGATAAACTGTGTTCTAAACTAGCCCTGTTCAGATACTGTGTTCTAAACTAGCCCTGTTCAGATACTGTGTTCTAAACTAGCCCTGCTCAGATACTGTGTTCTAAACTAGCCCTGTTCAGATACTGTGTTCTAAACTAGCCCTGCTCAGATACTGTGTTCTAAACTAGCCCTGCTCAGATACTGTGTTCTAAACTAGCCCCGCTCAGATACTGTGTTCTAAACTAGCCCCGCTCAGATACTGTGTTCTAAACTAGCCCTGTTCTAAACAAGCCCTGTTCAGATACTGTGTTCTAAACTAGCCCTGTTCAGATACTGTGTTCTAAACTAGCCCTGCTCAGATACTGTGTTCTAAACTAGCCCTGCTCAGATACTGTGTTCTAAAACTAGCCTAAACTAGCCCTTCAGATACTGTGTTCTCAAACTAGCCCTGTTCAGATACTGTGTTCTAAACTAGCCCTGCTCAGATACTGTGTTCTAAACTAGCCCTGTTCAGATACTGTGTTCTAAACTAGCCCTGCTCAGATACTGTGTTCTAAACTAGCCCTGCTCAGATACTGTGTTCTAAACTAGCCCTGTTCAGATACTGTGTTCTAAACTAGCCCTGCTCAGATACTGTGTTCTAAACTAGCCCTGCTCAGATACTGTGTTCTAAACTAGCCCTGTTCAGATACTGTGTTCTAAACTAGCCCTGTTCAGATACTGTGTTCTAAACTAGCCCTCAGATAGCTGTGTTCCTAGCCCTGTTCAGATACTGTGTTCTAAACTAGCCCTGTTCAGATACTGTGTTCTAAACTAGCCCTGCTCAGATACTGTGTTCTAAACTAGCCCTAGCCCTTCAGATACTGTGTTCTAAACTAGCCCTGCCCTAGCCCTGCTCAGATACTGTGTTCTAAACTAGCCCTGCTCAGATACTGTGTTCTAAAACTAGCCTAAACTAGCCCTGCTCAGATACTGTGTTCTAAACTAGCCCTGTTCAGATACTGTGTTCTAAACTAGCCCTGCTCAGATACTGTGTTCTAAACTAGCCCTGCTCAGATACTGTGTTCTAAACTAGCCCTGCTCAGATACTGTGTTCTAAAACTACTGTGTTCTAAACTAGCCCTGCTCAGATACTGTGTTCTAAACTAGCCCTGTTCAGATACTGTGTTCTAAACTAGCCCTGTTCAGATACTGTGTTCTAAACTAGCCCTGCTCAGATACTGTGTTCTAAACTAGCCCTGCTCAGATACTGTGTTCTAAACTAGCCCTGTTCAGATACTGTGTTCTAAACTAGCCCTAATGTCCCCTCTATTCTGTCAGTGGGAATTTAAGTAGGAGCTTTTCTCTCTTCCCGTTTGAGTTGCTAAAGGAGCAAACGATGCGTCATTAAATAACTAATTGTGCAAAGTATCTCAGTTTCTTTCAAATCCAGTGGAAGAATGAAATGTCATCAGGGTTTTGTGTCACTGAATTCCAGCTATGGAGATGTATCATACTGTTCACGTTGATATGTCTAGTCTACAGTGTTGATAAGACAGGGGAACACATCAATGTCTTCATCGTCTTAAAAACACAGGAACCATTTGAATATTGTTACACCAGTCTGTTGCTCTCTGATTACAGTAGAACGTAAAGGTACTTCAGTCTGACTTTCGCTGAGATTTTAGACTGAGCAGTAAACAGACAGTCATCTATGCTTTGATTTGATATGAGGTGGGGATTTGAGGTTAGGATTACAGACAGTATCTGAGGTGGGGATTTGAGGTTAGGATTACAGACACAGTATCTGAGGTGGTGATTTGAGGTTAGGATTACAGACACAGTATCTGAGGTGATGATTTGAGGTTAGGATTACAGAGAACAGTATCTGATGTGATGATTTGAGGTTAGGATTACAGACACAGTATCTGAGGTGGTGATTTGAGGTTAGGATTACAGACACAGTATCTGAGGTGGTGATTTGAGGTTAGGATTACAGAGAACAGTATCTGAGGTGATGATTTGAGGTTAGGATTACAGAGAACAGTATCTGAGGTGATGATTTGAGGTTAGGATCACAGACACAGTATCTGATGTGATGATTTGAGGTTAGGATTACAGACACAGTATGTGAGGTGGTGATTTGAGGTTAGGATTACAGAGAACAGTATCTGAGGTGATGATTTGAGGTTAGGATTACAGACACAGTATCTGATGTGATGATTTGTTGTCATTCAGACATTTCTTCATTGTCTTTTACTATAGTCTCTTGCATATTGCCAGTCCTCGGAGCCTGGTTCCTCTCTAGGTTTCTTCGTAGGTTTTGGCCTTTCTAGAGAGTTTTTTCCTAGCCACCGTGCTTCTACACCTGCATTGTTTGCTGTTTGGGGTTTTAGGCTGGGTTTCTGTACAGCACTTTGTGATATCAGCTGATGTAAGAAGGGCTTTGTAAATACATTTGTTTGAAATTTGATTGATATTATCTATCCCCTCCACATTGACTATGTTCCGCCTCCCCTCCACATTGACTATGTTCCACCTCCCCTCCACATTGACTATGTTCCACCTCCCCTCCACATTGACTATGTTCCACCTCCCCTCCACATTGACTATGTTCCACCTCCCCTCCACATTGACTAGGTTCCACCTCCCCTCCACATTGACTATGTTCCGCCTCCCCTCCACATTGACTATGGTCCGGAGACATGTTGGACAAAACCCATTGAGTCGATGACGGCTCCGAAAGCCTTCTGGAGTGGGTCTGTGGATTTTTCCATGTGAATATTGAAGTCACCAAAACTATTTTCTACCACGACTACAAGGTGGGGTAGAAATTCAGGGACCTCAGTGAGGAACGCTGTAGACGGCCCAGGAGGACTGTAAGCAGTAGCTACAAACAGTGAGTGAGGAACGCTGTAGACGGCCCAGGAGGACTGTAAGCAGTAGCTACAAACAGTGAGTGAGGAACGCAGTAGACGGCCCAGGAGGACTGTAAGCAGTAGCTACAAACAGTGAGTGAGGAACGCTGTAGACGGCCCAGGAGGACTGTAAGCAGTAGCTACAAACAGTGAGTGAGGAACGCTGTAGACGGCCCAGGAGGACTGTAGGCAGTAGCTACAAACAGTGAGTGAGGAACGCTGTAGACGGCCCAGGAGGACTGTAAGCAGTAGCTACAAACAGTGAGTGAGGAACGCTGTAGACGGCCCAGGAGGCCTGTGAGCAGTAGCTACAAACAGTGAGTGAGGAACGCTGTAGACGGCCCAGGAGGCCTGTGAGCAGTAGCTACAAACAGTGCATCCCACCTTTGCGGGATGCATGGGGGATATGGTCACTATTGTAACCAGGAGGAGAGGCCTCATTTAACACAGTGCATTTATCAGGCTTGAGCCATGTTTCAGTCAGGCCAATCACATCAAGATTATGATTAGTGATTAGTTCATTGACTATAACTGCCTTGGAAATGAGGGATCTAACATTAAGTAGCCCTATTTTGAGATGTGAGATATCACAATCTCTTTCAATAATGATAGGAATGGAGGAGGTCTTTAATCCCGTGGGATTGCTAAAACGAACACCGTCATGTTTAGTTTGGCCCAACCTAGATTGAGGCACAGACACGGTCTCAATGGGGATAGCTGAGCTGACTACACTGACTGTGCTAGTGGCAGACTCCACTATGCTAGCAGCCAGCCTGGCCCTGTCTCATTGTGGAGCTTTAGGAGTTAGAGCCCTGTCTATATTAATAAGATGAGAGCACCCCTCCAGCTAGGATGGAGTCCGTCACTCCTCAGCAGGTCAGGCTTGGTCCTGTTTGTGGGTGAGTCCCAGAAATAGGGCCAATTATCTACATATCCTATCTTTTGGGAGGGGCAGAAACCAGTTTTCAATCAGTGATTGAGTTGTGAGACTCTGCTATAGAGCTCATCACTCCCCCTAATTGGGAGGGGCCAGAGACAATTACTGCTACAGAGCTCATCACTCTCCCTAACTGGGAGGGGCCAGAGACAATTACTGCTATAGAGCTCATCACTCCCCCTAACTGGGAGGGGCCAGAGACAGTTACTGCTGTAGAGCTCATCACTCCCCCTAACTGGGAGGGGCCAGAGACAATTACTGCTGTAGAGCTCATCACTCCCCCTAACTGGGAGGGGCCAGAGACAATTACTGCTGTAGAACTCATCACTCCCCCTAACTGGGAGGGGCCAGAGACAATTACTGCTGTAGAGCTCATCACTCCCCCTAACTGGGAGGGGCCAGAGACAATTACTGCTGTAGAGCTCATCACTCCACCTAACTGGGAGGGGCCAGAGACAATTGCTTGACGCCAAAACATCTTTCTAGATGTGCTTGGTGACCTCTGACTGTTTCATCCTAACATCGTTGGTGCCGACGTGGATAACAATATCTCTATACTCTCTACACTCGCCAGTTTTAGCTTTAGCCAGCACCATCTTCAGATTAGCCTTAACGTCGGTAGCCCTGCCTGCTGGTAAACAGTGTATGATCGCTGGATGATTCGTTTTAAGTCTAGTACTGCGGGTAATGGAGTCGCCAACGACTAGGGTTTTCAATTTGTCAGAGCTAATGGTGGGAGCCTTCGGCGTCTCAGACCCGGTAACGGGAGGAGTAGAGACCAGAGAAGGCTCGGCGTCTCAGACCCCGTACTCCCTGTTCTCCATAACTGTGTGGCTGTGGTAACTAATGTTTGTTAGTTCTCAGCTCCTCTCTCTGTACTCCCTGTTCTCCATAACTGTGTGGCTGTGGTAACTAATGTTTGTTAGTTCTCAGCTCCTCTCTCTGTACTCCCTGTTCTCCATGACTGTGTGGCTGTGGTAACTAATGTTTGTTAGTTCTCAGCTCCCCTCTCTGTACTCCCTGTTCTCCATCACTGTGTGGCTGTGGTAACTAATGTTTGTTAGTTCTCAGCTCCCCTCTCTGTACTCCCTGTTCTCCATGACTGTGTGGCTGTGGTAACTAATGTTTGTTAGTTCTCAGCTCCCCTCTCTGTACTCCCTGTTCTCCATCACTGTGTGGCTGTGGTAACTAATGTTTGTTAGTTCTCAGCTCCCCTCTCTGTACTCCCTGTTCTCCATGACTGTGTGGCTGTGGTAACTAACATAGTCCACACACCAACACAGAAGGAAAGACAAAGCCTCTTCGCTCTCAGGAGACTTGATAAGATTTGGCGTGGGCCTTCAGATCCAGGAGACTTGATAAGATTTGGCGTGGGCCCTCAGATCCAGGAGACTTGATAAGATTTGGCGTGGGCCCTCAGATCCAGGAGACTTGATAAGATTTGGCGTGGGCCCTCAGATCCAGGAGACGTGATAAGATTTGGCGTGGGCCCTCAGATCCAGGAGACTTGATAAGATTTGGCGTGGGCCCTCAGATCCAGGAGACTTGATAAGATTTGGCGTGGGCCCTCAGATCCAGGAGACTTGATAAGATTTGGCGTGGGCCCTCAGATCCAGGAGACTTGATAAGATTTGGCGTGGGCCCTCAGATCCAGGAGACTTGATAAGATTTGGCGTGGGCCCTCAGATCCAGGAGACTTGATAAGAAACGTGGGCCCTCAGATCCAGGAGACTTGATAAGATTTGGCGTGGGCCCTCAGATCCAGGAGACTTGATAAGATTTGGCGTGGGCCCTCAGATCCAGGAGACTTGATAAGATTTGCAGCGTGGGCCCTCAGATCCAGGAGACTTGATAAGACAAGCGTGGGCCCTCAGATCCAGGAGACTTGATAAGATTTGGCGTGGGCCCTCAGATCCAGGAGACTTGATAAGATTTGGCGTGGGCCCTCAGATCCAGGAGACTTGATAAGATTTGGTGTGGGCCCTCAGATCCAGGAGACTTGATAAGGACCAGGATGGCCCTCAGATCCCAGGAGACTTGATAAGATTTGGCGTGGGCCCTCAGATCCAGGAGACTTGATAAGATTTGGCGTGGGCCCTCAGATCCAGGAGACTTGATAAGATTTGGAGTGGGCCCTCAGATCCAGGAGACTTGATAAGATTTGGCGTCAGGCCCTCAGATCCAGGAGACTTGATAAGATTTGGCGTGGGCCCTCAGATCCAGGAGACTTGATAAGATTTGGCGTGGGCCCTCAGATCCAGGAGACTTGATAAGATTTGGCGTGGGCCCTCAGATCCAGGAGACTTGATAAGATTTGCGTGGGCCCTCAGATCCAGGAGACTTGATAAGATTTGGCGTGGGCCCTCAGATCCAGGAGACTTGATAAGATTTGGCGTGGGCCCTCAGATCCAGGATCCAGGGGACTTGATAAGATTTGGCGTGGGCCCTCAGATCCAGGAGACTTGATAAGATTTGAGCGTGGGCCCTCAGATCCAGGATTCAGACTTGATAAGATTTGGCGTGGGCCCTCAGATCCAGGAGACTTGATAAGATTTGGCGTGGGCCCTCAGATCTGTGCAACAGGAGCCGCCCTTGATAAGGGCGTGGGCCCTCAGATCCAGGAGACTTGATAAGATTTGGCGTGGGCCCTCAGATCCAGGAGACTTGATAAGATTTGGCGTGGGCCCTCAGATCCAGGAGACTTGATAAGATTTGGCGTGGGCCCTCAGATCCAGGAGACTTGATAAGATTTGGCGTGGGCCCTCAGATCCAGGAGACTTGATAAGATTTGGCGTGGGCCCTCAGATCCAGGAGACTTGATAAGATTTGGCGTGGGCCCTCAGATCCAGGAGACTTGATAAGATTTGGAGATGGGCCCTCAGATCCAGGAGACTTGATAAGATTTGGCGTGGGCCCTCAGATCCAGGAGACTTGATAAGATTTGGCGTGGGCCCTCAGATCCAGGAGACTTGATAAGATTTGGCGTGGGCCCTCAGATCCAGGAGACTTGATAAGATTTGGCGTGGGCCCTCAGATCCAGGAGACTTGATAAGATTTGGCGTGGGCCCTCAGATCCAGGAGACTTGATAAGATTTGGCGTGGGCCCTCAGATCCAGGAGACTTGATAAGATTTGCGTGGGCCCTCAGATCCAGGAGACTTGATAAGATTTGGCGTGGGCCCTCAGATCCAGGAGACTTGATAAGATTTGGCGTGGGCCCTCAGATCCAGGAGACTTGATAAGATTTGGCGTGGGCCCTCAGATCCAGGAGACTTGATAAGATTTGGCGTGGGCCCTCAGATCCAGGAGACTTGATAAGATTTGGCGTGGGCCCTCAGATCCAGGAGACTTGATAAGATTTGGCGTGGGCCCTCAGATCCAGGAGACTTGATAAGATTTGGCGTGGGCCCTCAGATCCAGGAGACTTGATAAGCCTTTATGTCTCAGATTTAATCGTGGGCCCTCAGATCCAGGAGACTTGATAAGATTTGGCGTGGGCCCTCAGATCCAGGAGACTTGATAAGATTTGGCGTGGGCCCTCAGATCCAGGAGACGTTGATAAGATTTGGCGTGGGCCCTCAGATCCAGGAGACTTGATAAGATTTGGCGTGGGCCCTCAGATCCAGGAGACTTGATAAGATTTGGCGTGGGCCCTCAGATCCAGGAGACTTGATAAGATTTGGCGTGGGCCCTCAGATCCAGGAGACTTGATAAGATTTGGCGTGGGCCCTCAGATCCAGGAGACTTGATAAGAGTTTTTTTTGGCGTGGGCCCTCAGATCCAGGAGACTTGATAAGATTTGGCGTGGGCCCTCAGATCCAGGAGACTTGATAAGATTTGGCGTGGGCCCTCAGATCCAGGAGACTTGATAAGATTTGGCGTGGGCCCTCAGATCCAGGAGACTTGATAAGATTTGGCGTGGGCCCTCAGATCCAGGAGACTTGATAAGATTTGGCGTGGGCCCTCAGATCCAGGAGACTTGATAAGATTTGGCATGGGCCCTCAGATACTGAAAGTTCTACAGCTGCACCATTGAGAGCATCTTGACTGGCTGCATCACCGCCTGGTATGGCAACTACTTGGCATCCGACCGCAAGGAGCTACAGAGCGTAGTGTGTACGGCCCAGTACATCACTGAGGCCAAGTTTGTGGTGGACATCCCATCACTGGGGCCAAGCTCCCTGCCATCCAGGACCTCTATACCAGGCGGTGTCAGAGGAAGGCCCTAAAAATTGTCAGAGACTCCAGCCACCCAAGTCATAGACTGTTCTCTCTGCTACCGCACGGCAAGCGGTACCGATGCACCAAGTCTGGAACCAACAGGACGCTGAACAGCTTCTACTACCAAGCCATGAGACTGAAAAATAGTTAAATAGTTAGTCTGGGTAGCTATTGGTTAACTATTTAACTGTCTGCATTGACCCTTTCTGCACCAACTCTGTTGACTCCTCACATTCACTGCTGCTACTGTCTATTATCTATCCTTTACCCCTACCTACAGTATACTGCTGCTACTGTCTATTATCTATCCTTTACCCCTACCTACAGTATACTGCTGTTACTGTCTATTATCTATCCTTTACCCCTACCTACAGTATACTGCTGTTACTGTCTATTATCTATCCTTTACCCCTACCTACAGTATACTGCTGTTACTGTCTATTATCTATCCTTTACCCCTACCTACAGTATACTGCTGTTACTGTCTATTATCTATCCTTTACCCCTACCTACAGTATACTGCTGTTACTGTCTATTATCTATCCTTTGCCTTGTCAGTATACTGCTGTTACTGTCTATTATCTATCCTTTACCCCTACCTACAGTATACTGCTGTTACTGTCTATTATCTATCCTTTACCCCTACCTACAGTATACTGCTGTTACTGTCTATTATCTATCCTGTTGCCTTGTCACTGTATCCCTATCTATATGTACACATCTACCTCAATTACCTCGTACCCCTGCACATGGACTCAGTACTGGTACCCAGTGTATAAAGCCATGTTATCATTGACTCAGTACTGGTACCCAGTGTATAAAGCCATGTTATCATTGACTCAGTACTGGTACCCAGTGTGTATAGATCCATGTTATCATTGACTCAGTACTGGTACCCTGTGTATATAGCCATGTTATCATTGACTCAGTACTGGTACCCAGTGTATATAGCCAAGTTATTACCTGGTACACCTGCCCATAGACTCAGTTCTGGTACCCAGTGTATAAAGCCATGTTATCATTGACTCAGTACTGGTAGCCAGTGTATATAGCCATGTTATCATTGACTCAGTACTGGTACCCAGTGTAAATAGCCATGTTATCATTGACTCAGTACTGGTACCCCGTGTATAAAGCCATGTTATAATTGACTCAGTACTGGTACCAGTGTAAATAGCCATGTTATCATTGACTCAGTTCTGGTACCCAGTGTATAAAGCCATGTTATCATTGACTCAGTACTGGTAGCCAGTGTATATAGCCATGTTATCATTGACTCAGTACTGGTACCCAGTGTAAATAGCCATGTTATCATTGACTCAGTACTGGTACCCCGTGTATAAAGCCATGTTATCATTGACTCAGTACTGGTACCATGTGTATATAGCCATGTTATCATTGACTCAGTACTGGTACCCAGTGTATAAAGCCATGTTATCATTGACTCAGTACTGGTACCCAGTGTATAAAGCCATGTTATCATTGACTCAGTACTGGTACCCAGTGTATATAGCCATGTTATCATTGACTCAGTACTGGTACCCAGTGTATAAAGCCATGTTATCATTGACTCAGTACTGGTATCCAGTGTATAAAGCCATGTTATCATTGACTCAGTACTGGTACCCAGTGTGTATATAGCCATGTTATCATTGACTCAGTTCTGGTATCCAGTGTATAAAGCCATGTTATCATTGACTCAGTACTGGTATCCAGTGTATAAAGCCATGTTATCATTGACTCAGTACTGGTACCCAGTGTATAAAGCCATGTTATGGATTTGTGGAGTTATTCCTTGTGTTGTTATTGTTGTTATTATTATTTTAATTTTATTTTTTATTTTTCTCTCTGCATTGTGGGGAACTAAGTCAGCATGTCACCGTTAGTCTACACCTGTTGTTTACGAAGCATGTGACAAATACTATTTAACCCCAAAACCCATCCAATCTCTTAACATCTTGTCATCTTTGGTTTTAGTCACTTTGGAGCATGTAAACTATATTTTCAGAACATCGGTGATAAAATAAATAGTGTTTTTACATTGATAGTTTTAAAACAGTTATAAGAAACATGCCAGAACCAATTAGTAGCAGTCTAGATGTCACCAAACATCATGTGACAATATTGGGACCCGTAAACAAGTAAACAAAAATAAGAGCCAACATGATAAGTAGTTGATGCAGTCTGTTCCTCTCTCTCTCTGGTCCTCTTGCTCCGGTGTTAGTTTGATGTCCGTTTCTCCAGAGAGATTAGCCTTTGATTCCAGAAGAGGACAAAATAATATCTTCCCTTTGAAAAATAATTTCAGGGAAAAAGGGATTTGTATAAATAGTTCCTTTAATGTGTGCCTTGGGCCAATGGAAAGTGATGTGAGACTGGTGGTAGGCTTTTTAAATAGCGATGCAACATTTACGAGAACAGGGACCATGTTGTCGGGCGGAGGGAGATGGGACTGCATGATGAAATCAAGGCCAGCAGACACAGATCTCTGAGATACTTCTCCTCCTGTCCTCCCTCTCTCCTCTTCGAATCCTCCCTCTCCCCTCCCTCTCCCCTTCCTCCTCCTGTCCTCCCTCCCTCCCTCCCTCCCTCTCTCCTCTTCTCATCCTCCCTCTCCCCTTCCTCCTCCTTTTCTCCTCCTGTCCTCCCTTCCTCCCTCCCTCCTCTTCTCATCCTCCCTCTCCCCTTCCTCTCTCCTTCCTCCTCCCTTTCTCCTCCTGTCCTCCCTCCTCTTCTCATCCGCCCTCTCCCCTTCCTCTCTCCTTCCTCCTCCTCTCCTGCACAGTATCAGGAAACTTAAAGCCTCTCTCATCCCACAGAGGCTTTCCCCTTGGCTCTCTAGTCAGGGCTAAAGGCTTGATGGAGCAGGAGAGGCAGGGGGTGGCAGTCAGCCCTGATACTACAACAGCCTCCCCTTATCGCCTCTCAGCCACGGCTCTCCACGGCTTCCACATCTTTTTGGGTATTGGAGAATGTAAAGTAAGAATTAGCTGATCAAGCTGTCTAATGAACATACAGGAACTTCAGTAAGTTAAGCACGAAAACATCGACGGCCGTTTGAACTTTGACTCAGTCTGCATTAGTGCTGATCCTTATCAGGCTGGGAGAGAGGAGAGATTAGAGACTTCCTAATGAAGAGGAGGGTGATGAGAGGTCCTACTCCTGATTACTCCTGCCTCGAACAGATTGGGAACAACATTTTTCACTTGTTATCTGTGCTATCCAGATTTCCAGTCCAGACCTTCTTTAGTTTTAGGTCACAAAAAGGGAACATCGGATCGCTGGAAAAAAGTCAACTAATGTTATGGAAGATTTAAGAAACAACTTGAGCAGCAGAGATATGAGTTATTGGAGTTATTTTCACTTTGTGACACTCTAGCAGGTCAGTCTGTGGAGTGTGCAGTTACTGCGGGATGTTTAAACGATCCCTGGTGATTTAGTCAATCCGTCGCTATAGACGCCTTATAAATCTTAGATAGCTACTCTCCCCTCTCCGAGGGTCAGACATGCACAGCATATTTAATCCCACTCCCCATACCTACATCTAGTCTGCATCCAGGGTTCACATTAACATAATCTATTGTGATTTATGCCAAATAAACAGCAGAGTATTTCTGCATACTGAACGTGTTGTACATTTAAATGGAATTCAGGTTCACACTTTAAAATGTCATTCTGATGTTATAGACATAAAGATGTCATTCTGATGTTATGGACATAAAGATGTCATTCTGATGTTATGGACATAAAGATGTCATTCTGATGTTATGGACATAAAGATGTCATTCTGATGTTATGGACATAAAGATGTCATTCTGATGTTATGGACATAAAGATGTCATTCTGATGTTATGGACATAAAGATGTCATTCTGATGTTATGGACATAAAGATGTCATTCTGATGTTATAGACATGTATCCTGTTACCATATCACCTGTAATCAGGTGAACCTGATTATAATTCTCATCAGGTCCCCTGTTACCATATCACCTGTAATCAGGTGAACCTGATTATAATTCTCATCAGGTCCCCTGTTACCATATCACCTGTAATCAGGTGAACCTGATTATAATTCTCATCAGGTCCCCTGTTACCATATCACCTGTAATCAGGTGAACCTGATTATAATTCTCATCAGGTCCCCTGTTACCATATCACCTGTAATCAGGTGAACCTGATTATAATTCTCATCAGGTCCCCTGTTACCATATCACCTGTAATCAGGTGAACCTGATTATAATTCTCATCAGGTCCCCTGTTACCATATCACCTGTAATCAGGTGAACCTGATTATAATTCTCATCAGGTCCCCTGTTAAATTTCACCTGTAATCAGGTGTTGTTGAATGAATGTCTGAACACCTGTCCTCCCCCGACAGTATGCCTACAGCCGTATTTCTGTGGATCCAGAATGCTATATAGATGTACCCCTGTATATTTGAATGTGCAAATTTAGTAAAAAACAACCACTCTCTAAATTAGCATTTAATTTCCATCCATCTAACCTATTCAGATATGCCATAAACATTTGAAATAAATTCCAATCCTTTTATCCATGACGTCACTCCTATTCACCCTTGACATTTCCTCTAAGAATGTATATTCCATTTAGTGGACGCATAATTCATAAATCAACAGAGGCTGATGCTTTAATGTCTGTTGTAGTGTCAGACTGAGAGGCTGATGCTTTAAGGTCTGCTGTAGTGTCAGGCTGAGAGGCTGATGCTTTAAGGTCTGTTGTAGTGTCAGGCTGAGAGGCTGATGCTTTAAGGTCTGTTGTAGTGTCAGGCTGAGAGGCTGATGCTTTAAGGTCTGTTGTAGTGTCATGCTGAGAGGCTGATGCTTTAAGGTCTGTTGTAGTGTCAGACTGAGAGGCTGATGCTTTAAGGTCTGTTGTAGTGTCAGACTGAGAGGCTGATGCTTTAAGGTCTGTTGTAGTGTCATGCTGAGAGGCTGATGCTTTAAGGTCTGTTGTAGTGTCAGACTGAGAGGCTGATGCTTTAAGGTCTGTTGTAGTGTCATGCTGAGAGGCTGATGCTTTAAGGTCTGTTGTAGTGTCAGGCTGAGAGGCTGATGCTTTAAGGTCTGTTGTAGTGTCATGCTGAGAGGCTGATGCTTTAATGTCTGTTGTAGTGTCAGACTGAGAGGCTGATGCTTTAAGGTCTGTTGTAGTGTCAGACTGAGAGGCTGATGCTTTAAGGTCTGTTGTAGTGTCATGCTGAGAGGCTGATGCTTTAAGGTCTGTTGTAGTGTCATGCTGAGAGGCTGATGCTTTAATGTCTGTTGTAGTGTCAGACTGAGAGGCTGATGCTTTAAGCTGTCTGTTGTAGTGTCATGCTGAGAGGCTGATGCTTTAAGGTCTGTTGTAGTGTCATGCTGAGAGGCTGATGCTTTGTCTCAGTGTGCTGAGAGGCTGATGCTTTAAGGTCTGTTGTAGTGTCATGCTGAGAGGCTGATGCTTTAAGGTCTGTTGTAGTGTCATGCTGAGAGGCTGATGCTTTAAGGTCTGTTGTAGTGTCATGCTGAGAGGCTGATGCTTTAAGGTCTGTTGTAGTGTCATGCTGAGAGGCTGATGCTTTAAGGTCTGTTGTAGTGTCAGACTGAGAGGCTGATGCTTTAAGGTCTGTTGTAGTGTCATGCTGAGAGGCTGATGCTTTAAGGTCTGTTGTAGTGTCATGCTGAGAGGCTGATGCTTTAAGGTCTAGTGTCATGCTGAGAGGCTGATGCTTTGTCTGTTGTAGTGTCAGACTGAGGCTGATGCTTTAAGGTCTGTTGTAGTGTCATGCTGAGAGGCTGATGCTTTAAGGTCTGTTGTAGTGTCATGCTGAGAGGCTGATGCTTTAAGGTCTGTTGTAGTGTCATGCTGAGAGGCTGATGCTTTAAGGTCTGTTGTAGTGTCATGCTGAGAGGCTGATGCTTTAAGGTCTGTTGTAGTGTCATGCTGAGAGGCTGATGCTTTAAGGTCTGTTGTAGTGTCATGCTGAGAGGCTGATGCTTTAAGGTCTGTTGTAGTGTCATGCTGAGAGGCTGATGCTTTAAGGTCTGTTGTAGTGTCATGCTGAGAGGCTGATGCTTTAAGGTCTGTTGTAGTGTCATGCTGAGAGGCTGATGCTTTAAGGTCTGTTGTAGTGTCATGCTGAGAGGCTGATGCTTTAAGGTCTGTTGTAGTGTCATGCTGAGAGGCTGATGCTTTAAGGTCTGTTGTAGTGTCATGCTGAGAGGCTGATGCTTTAAGGTCTTGTAGTGTCATGCTGAGAGGCTGTCTGTTGTAGTGTCAGACTGAGAGGCTGATGCTTTAAGGTCTGTTGTAGTGTCTGCTGAGAGGCTGATGCTTTAAGGTCTGTTGTAGTGTCAGAGGCTGATGCTTTAAGGTCTGTTGTAGTGTCAGCTGATGCTTTAAGGTCTGTTGTAGTGTCATGCTGAGAGGCTGATGCTTTAAGGTCTGTTGTAGTGTCATGCTGAGAGGCTGATGCTTTAAGGTCTGTTGTAGTGTCAGTGTCAGCTGAGAGGCTGATGCTTTAAGGTCTGTTGTAGTGTCATGCTGAGAGGCTGATGCTTTAAGGTCTGTTGTAGTGTCATGCTGAGAGGCTGATGCTTTAAGGTCTGTTGTAGTGTCATGCTGAGAGGCTGATGCTTTAAGGTCTGTTGTAGTGTCATGCTGAGAGGCTGATGCTTTAAGGTCTGTTGTAGTGTCATGCTGAGAGGCTGATGCTTTAAGGTCTGTTGTAGTGTCATGCTGAGAGGCTGATGCTTTAAGGTCTGTTGTAGTGTCATGCTGAGAGGCTGATGCTTTAAGGTCTGTTGTAGTGTCATGCTGAGAGGCTGATGCTTTAAGGTCTGTTGTAGTGTCATGCTGAGAGGCTGATGCTTTAAGGTCTGTTGTAGTGTCATGCTGAGAGGCTGATGCTTTAAGGTCTGTTGTAGTGTCATGCTGAGAGGCTGATGCTTTAAGGTCTGTTGTAGTGTCATGCTGAGAGGCTGATGCTTTAAGGTCTGTTGTAGTGTCATGACTGAGAGTGATGCTTTAAGGTCTGTTGTAGTGTCATGCTGAGAGGCTGCTGAGAGGCTGATGCTTTAAGGTCTGTTGTAGTGTCATGCTGAGAGGTCTGTCTGTAGTAGTGTCATGCTGAGAGGCTGATGCTTTAAGGTCTGTTGTAGTGTCATGCTGAGAGGCTGATGCTTTAAGGTCTGTTGTAGTGTCATGCTGAGAGGCTGATGCTTTAAGGTCTGTTGTAGTGTCATGCTGAGAGGCTGATGCTTTAAGGTCTGTTGTAGTGTCATGCTGAGAGGCTGATGCTTTAAGGTCTGTTGTAGTGTCATGCTGAGAGGCTGATGCTTTAAGGTCTGTTGTAGTGTCATGCTGAGAGGCTGATGCTTTAAGGTCTGTTGTAGTGTCATGCTGAGAGGCTGATGCTTTAAGGTCTGTTGTAGTGTCATGCTGAGAGGCTGATGCTTTAAGGTCTGTTGTAGTGTCATGCTGAGAGGCTGATGCTTTAAGGTCTGTTGTAGTGTCATGCTGAGAGGCTGATGCTTTAAGGTCTGTTGTAGTGTCATGCTGAGAGGCTGATGCTTTAAGGTCTGTTGTAGTGTCAGTGAGTGTCTGAGAGGCTGATGCTTTAAGGTCTGTTGTAGTGTGTAGTGTCATGCTGAGAGGCTGATGCTTTAAGGTCTGTTGTAGTGTCATGCTGAGAGGCTGATGCTTTAAGGTCTGTTGTAGTGGCTGAGAGGCTGATGCTTTAAGGTCTGTTGTAGTGTCAGACTGAGAGGCTGATGCTTTAAGGTCTGTTGTAGTGTCATGCTGAGAGGCTGATGAGGTCTGTTGTAGTGTCATGCTGAGAGGCTGATGCTTTAAGGTCTGTTGTAGTGTCATGCTGAGAGGCTGATGCTTTAAGGTCTGTTGTAGTGTCAGACTGAGAGGCTGATGCTTTAAGGTCTGTTGTAGTGTCATGCTGAGAGGCTGATGCTTTAAGGTCTGTTGTAGTGTCATGCTGAGAGGCTGATGCTTTAAGGTCTGTTGTAGTGTCAGCTGAGAGGCTGATGCTTTAAGGTCTGTTGTAGTGTCAGACTGAGAGGCTGATGCTTTAAGGTCTGTTGTAGTGTCATGCTGAGAGGCTGATGCTTTAAGGTCTGTTGTAGTGTCATGTCTGCTGAGAGGCTGATGCTTTAAGGTCTGTTGTAGTGTCATGCTGAGAGGCTGATGCTTTAAGGTCTGTTGTAGTGTCATGCTGAGAGGCTGATGCTTTAAGGTCTGTTGTAGTGTCTGCTGATGCTTTAAGGTCTGTTAGTGTCATGCTGAGAGGCTGATGCTTTAAGGTCTGTTGTAGTGTCATGCTGAGAGGCTGATGCTTGAGGTCTGTTGTAGTGTCATGCTGAGAGGCTGATGCTTTAAGGTCTGTTGTAGTGTCATGCTGAGAGGCTGATGCTTTAAGGTCTGTTGTAGTGTCATGCTGAGAGGCTGATGCTTTAAGGTCTGTTGTAGTGTCATGCTGAGAGGCTGATGCTTTAAGGTCTGTTGTAGTGTCATGCTGAGAGGCTGATGCTTTAAGGTCTGTTGTAGTGTCATGCTGAGAGGCTGATGCTTTAAGGTCTGTTGTAGTGTCATGACTGAGAGGCTGATGCTTTAAGGTCTGTTGTAGTGTCATGCTGAGAGGCTGATGCTTTAAGGTCTGTTGTAGTGTCATGCTGAGAGGCTGATGCTTTAAGGTCTGTTGTAGTGTCATGCTGAGAGGCTGATGCTTTAAGGTCTGTCTGTGCTGAGAGGTGAGTGTCTGTTGTAGATGCTGAGAGGCTGATGCTTTAAGGTCTGTTGTAGTGTCATGCTGAGAGGCTGATGCTTTAAGGTCTGTTGTAGTGTCATGCTGAGAGGCTGATGCTGAGAGGCTGATGCTTTAAGGTCTGTTGTAGTGTCATGCTGAGAGGCTGATGCTTTAAGGTCTGTCAGTGTCATGCTGAGAGGCTGATGCTTTAAGGTCTAGTGTGACTGAGAGGCTGATGCTTTAAGGTCTGTTGTAGTGTCATGCTGAGAGGCTGATGCTTTAAGGTCTGTTGTAGTGTCATGCTGAGAGGCTGATGCTTTAAGGTCTGTTGTAGTGTCATGCTGAGAGGCTGATGCTTTAAGGTCTGTTGTAGTGTCAGACTGAGAGGCTGATGCTTTAAGGTCTGTTGTAGTGTCATGCTGAGAGGCTGATGCTTTAAGGTCTGTTGTAGTGTCATGCTGAGAGGCTGATGCTTTAGGTCTGTTGTAGTGTCTGAGAGGCTGATGCTTTAAGGTCTGTTGTAGTGTCATGCTGAGAGGCTGATGCTTTAAGGTCTGTTGTAGTGTCATGCTGAGAGGCTGATGCTTTAAGGTCTGTTGTAGTGTCATGCTGAGAGGCTGATGCTTTAAGGTCTGTTGTAGTGTCATGCTGAGAGGCTGATGCTTTAAGGTCTGTGTCATGTAGGCTGATCAGGTCTGTTGTAGTGAGAGGCTGATGCTTTAAGGTCTGTTGTAGTGTCATGCTGAGAGGCTGATGCTTTAAGGTCTGTTGTAGTGTCATGCTGAGAGGCTGATGCTTTAAGGTCTGTTGTAGTGTCATGCTGAGAGGCTGATGCTTTAAGGTCTGTTGTAGTGTCATGCTGAGAGGCTGATGCTTTAAGGTCTGTTGTAGTGTCATGCTGAGAGGCTGATGCTTTAAGGTCTGTTGTAGTGTCATGCTGAGAGGCTGATGCTTTAAGGTCTGTTGTAGTGTCATGCTGAGAGGCTGATGCTTTAAGGTCTGTTGTAGTGTCATGCTGAGAGGCTGATGCTTTAAGGTCTGTTGTAGTGTCATGCTGAGAGGCTGATGCTTTAAGGTCTGTTGTAGTGTCATGCTGAGAGGCTGATGCTTTAAGGTCTGTTGTAGTGTCATGCTGAGAGGCTGATGTCTGTTGTAGTGTCATGCTGAGAGGCTGATGCTTTAAGGTCTGTTGTAGTGTCATGCTGAGAGGCTGATGCTTTAAGGTCTGTTGTAGTGTCATGCTGAGAGGCTGATGCTTTAAGGTCTGTTGTAGTGTCATGCTGAGAGGCTGATGCTTTAAGGTCTGTTGTTTCATGCTGAGAGGCTGATGGCTCTGTTGTAGTGTCATGCTGAGAGGCTGATGCTTTAAGGTCTGTTGTAGTGTCATGCTGAGAGGCTGATGCTTTAAGGTCTGTTGTAGTGTCATGCTGAGAGGCTGATGCTTTAAGGTCTGTTGTAGTGTCATGCTGAGAGGCTGATGCTTTAAGGTCTGTTGTAGTGTCATGCTGAGAGGCTGATGCTTTAAGGTCTGTTGTAGTGTCATGCTGAGGCTGATGAGGCTGATGCTTTATGCTGAGGTCTGCTTTGTAGTGTCATGCTGAGAGGCTGATGCTTTAAGGTCTGTTGTAGTGTCAGACTGAGAGGCTGATGCTTTAAGGTCTGTTGTAGTGTCAGACTGAGAGGCTGATGCTTTAAGGTCTGTTGTAGTCTCATGCTGAGAGGCTGATGCTTTAAGGTCTGTTGTAGTGTCATGCTGAGAGGCTGATGCTTTAAGGTCTGTTGTAGTGTCAGACTGAGAGGCTGATGCTTTAAGGTCTGTTGTAGTGTCATGCTGAGAGGCTGATGCTTTAAGGTCTGTTGTAGTGTCATGCTGAGAGGCTGATGCTTTAAGGTCTGTTGTAGTGTCAGGCTGAGAGGCTGAAGCTTTAAGGTCTGTTGTAGTGGTAGGCTGAGAGGCTGAGGCTTTAATGTCTGTTGTAGTGTCAGGCTGAGAGGCTGAAGCTTTAAGGTCTGTCTCATGCTAGCTGATCAGGTCTGTTGTAGTGTGACTGAGGCTGATGCTTTAAGGTCTGTTGTAGTGTCATGCTGAGAGGCTGATGAGGTCTGAGTGTCAGCTTTAAGGTCTGTTGTAGTGTCATGCTGAGAGGCTGATGCTTTAAGGTCTGTTGTAGTGTCATGCTGAGAGGCTGATGCTTTAAGGTCTGTTGTAGTGTCAGGCTGAGAGGCTGAAGCTTTAAGGTCTGTTGTAGTGGTAGGCTGAGAGGCTGAGGCTTTAATGTCTGTTGTAGTGTCAGGCTGAGAGGCTGAAGCTTTAAGGTCTGTTATAGTGGCAGGCTGCAGCCAGGCCACTCTGAGAGCAGAATGTACACACTGTTGTCAGTCCCCACTGATGTCCAACGCACACCTCCCTCTCAGGTACAGCACTCACTATTCTGACACAGCTGAATTATTCATAGGTAAGTGATAAATGTCTCTGAAGCATGAGAAATAGCTGGTGCGATGATGAATATGAAAAGCCTAGTATAATTTATAAGGATGTGTTGGATTAGTGTAAAGCTCTCTCAAGGACTTTCATTATTCATAATTTTGGGGGTTTCAGTACAATAGTGATTCTCAGAAAAGTAGGTAGTCTTAGATCGCTGGTAGGAGGGTGGTGATTTTCATCTCCTACCTATCTGCTCCAATCAGGATTAAAATACGTTTAAATGTACTAATGTACAAATGGAATATTATATACTGAACACAAATATAAATGCAGCATGTAAAGTGTTGGGCCCATGTTTCACGAGCTGAAATAAAATATCCCTGAAATGTTCCATACGCACAAAAAGCTTATTTCTCAAAAATGTTGTGCATCCCTGTTATGAAAATGTATCCTTTGCCAAGATAATCCATCCAACTGACAGGTGTGGCATATCAATAAGCCCATGAAACTGCATGAACATTACACAGGTGCACCTTGTGCTGGGGACAATGAAAGGCCATTCTAAAATGTGCAGTTTTGTCACACAACACAATTCCACAGATGTCTCAAGTCTTGAAGGAGCGTGCAATTGGCATGCTGACTGCAGGAATGTACACCAGAGCTGTTCACAGAATATAATGTTTATTTCTCTACCATAAGCCGCCTCCAACGTCATTTTAGAGAATTTGGCCATTATCTAACAGGTCTCACAACCGCAGGCCACGTGTATCCACGCCAGCCCAGGACCTCCACATCCAGTTTCTTCCCACATCCAGATCGTCTGAGACCAGCCACCCAGACAGCTGATGAAACTGTAGGTTTACACAAGCAAAGAATTTCTGCACAAACTGTCAGAAACCGTCTCAGGGAAGCTCATCTGTGTGCTCGTCGTCCTCACCAGGGTCTTGACCTGACTGCAGTTCAGCTATGTAACCGACTTCAGTGGGGAAATGCTCAACCTTGGATGGCCACTCCACTGGTATGCTGGAGAAGTGTGCTCTTCACAGATGAATCCCGGGATCAACTGTACCGGGCAGATGGTGGACAGCATGTATGGAATGCACAGAGATACCGTGATGAGATCCTGAGGTCCGTTGTCGCGCCATTCATCCTCCTCCATCACCTCATGTTTCAGCATAATGAATGAACAGAGATACCGTGATGAGATCCTGAGGTC
This sequence comes from Oncorhynchus tshawytscha, assembly GCF_018296145.1. NCBI lineage: Eukaryota > Metazoa > Chordata > Actinopteri > Salmoniformes > Salmonidae > Oncorhynchus > Oncorhynchus tshawytscha. The sequence goes on from NW_024609112.1 coordinate 76,705, forward strand.
TGTTGTCGTGCCATTCATCCTCCTCCATCACCTCATGTTTCAGCATGATAATGCACGGCCCCATGTCTCAAGGATCTGTACACAATTCCTGGAAGCTGAAGATATCCCAGTTCTTTCATAGCCTGCATATGTCACCAATTGAGCATGTTTGGTATGCTCTGGATCGACAACAGCATGTTCCACTTCCTGCCAATATCCAGCAAGTTGGCCGTTGAAGAGGAGTGGGCTTCCCGCCAATATCCAGCAACTTGGTCATTGAAGAGGAGTGGGCTTCCCGCCAATATCCAGCAACTTGACCGTTGAAAAGGAGTGGGCTTCCCGCCAATATCCAGCAACTTGACCGTTGAAGAGGAGTGGGCTTCCCGCCAATATCCAGCAACTTGGTCATTGAAGAGGAGTGGGCTTCCCGCCAATATCCAGCAAGTTGGCCGTTGAAGAGGAGTGGGCTTCCCGCCAATATCCAGCAACTTGACCGTTGAAGAGGAGTGGGCTTCCCGCCAATATCCAGCAACTTGACCGTTGAAGAGGAGTGGGCTTCCCGCCAATATCCAGCAACTTGACCGTTGAAGAGGAGTGGGCTTCCCGCCAATATCCAGCAACTTGACCGTTGAAGAGGAGTGGGCTTCCCGCCAATATCCAGCAACTTGGCCGTTGAAGAGGAGTGGGCTTCCCGCCAATATCCAGCAACTTGGTCATTGAAGAGGAGTGGGCTTCCCGCCAATATCCAGCAAGTTGGCCGTTGAAGAGGAGTGGGCTTCCCGCCAATATCCAGCAACTTGACCGTTGAAAAGGAGTGGGCTTCCCGCCAATATCCAGCAACTTGACCGTTGAAGAGGAGTGGGCTTCCCGCCAATATCCAGCAACTTGGTCATTGAAGAGGAGTGGGCTTCCCGCCAATATCCAGCAAGTTGGCCGTTGAAGAGGAGTGGGCTTCCCGCCAATATCCAGCAACTTGACCGTTGAAGAGGAGTGGGCTTCCCGCCAATATCCAGCAACTTGACCGTTGAAGAGGAGTGGGCTTCCCGCCAATATCCAGCAACTTGACCGTTGAAGAGGAGTGGGCTTCCCGCCAATATCCAGCAACTTGACCGTTGAAGAGGAGTGGGCTTCCCGCCAATATCCAGCAACTTGACCGTTGAAGAGGAGTGGGCTTCCCGCCAATATCCAGCAACTTGGCCGTTGAAGAGGAGTGGGCTTCCCGCCAATATCCAGCAACTTGGTCATTGAAGAGGAGTGGGCTTCCCGCCAATATCCAGCAAGTTGGCCGTTGAAGAGGAGTGGGCTTCCCGCCAATATCCAGCAAGTTGGCCGTTGAAGAGGAGTGGGCTTCCCGCCAATAAACAGCAACTTGACCATTGAAGGGGAGTGGGCTTCCCGCCAATAAACAGCAACTTGGTCATTGAAGAGGAGTGGGCTTCCCGCCAATATCCAGCAAGTTGGCCGTTGAAGAGGAGTGGGCTTCCCGCCAATATCCAGCAAGTTGGCCGTTGAAGAGGAGTGGGCTTCCCGCCAATAAACAGCAACTTGACCGTTGAAGGGGAGTGGGCTTCCCGCCAATAAACAGCAACTTGGTCATTGAAGAGGAGTGGGCTTCCCGCCAATATCCAGCAACTTGGTCATTGAAGAGGAGTGGGCTTCCCGCCAATATCCAGCAACTTGGTCATTGAAGAGGAGTGGGCTTCCCGCCAATATCCAGCAACTTGGCCGTTGAAGAGGAGTGGGAAAACATTCCACAAACAACAATCAACAATGTGTCCAGCTGCATGAAGCAAACGGTGGTAATCCCAGATACGGACTAGTTTACTGATCCACACTCTCCTACCTTAAAGAAGAAAGCATCTGTGACTAACACATGTATATCTGTATTCCCAGTCATGTGAAATCCATAGATTAGAGACTCATTTATTTATTTCAATTCACTGATTTCCTCTGAACTGGAAATGTGAAATTGTTGCATGTTGAGTTTATATTTTTGTTCAGTGTAGATAAACGTTTGCTAATATGTTTTTGTTCCATTCTCAACAACAGCTTTTTACGTGAATAACTTTTGTGAAAAGTGTGTAAATGCAAGGTATTTATATACAAGTAATTGCAGAGGTGGAAGCAGTTTTCTCCTGTTGAGGATGCTTTGGAAACGGAGCTGTGATTTTTTTTCAGGTTTGATTCAGAAGTAAAGCCTCCGTCAGCTCGTTTAGTCATGTGACCTGCTGGTTCTGATTATTACATCACTTAACAGAACAGGCTTCATTGTCTCAGCATTCTGGATGACACGGCTGGATCCTGTAGCTTTTACAGACATGCTACTCATCACTTCTATTACACCAATCCTCAGGAGGGCCCAGACTTTAATTTCTGAGATATCAGAAGGCCTGATGAGATTTTTTTTATGGAGTTCTCTGTAACTTCATTAGGTTTTTATGAGCTCTCCTCTCATGCGATGGCCACACTGCCGTGGTAAGGATTCTAGTTGCATGAGAAGTCTCTCAGGAGAATTAGAGAGAGAGACAGCCCTCTGAGCAGTAACAGCGGCAGACCAGGGAAGCTTCCTTAAGTGTTTTAGATGAATTCAATACTATGGTTAAAAATACCACAGGGAATATCACATTCATATTTCTGTCACAGACTCACTTAATGCTGGGCTGAGTTACTGTCCTTTCAGCCCTGCCGTTTAGCCGTAGTGACTGAGTGTATGTGACTGGGACTGGGAGTGTTTATGGTAGCCTTGGCTGGCTGCTGTGTAGCCTCAGCCCAAGTCATGAAGCCCAATTCAACCACCTTTGTTGGAAAAACAATTTGAAAGTGGTTATGTTGCAGTGTTACAGAGTTTACAGTAGATCAGGACTGGGCAACTAGCATCCCACCTTTTGAAGGCCCAGTCGGGGTCTCAATTACCTGTTGTTATTAGAACTAGCATCCCACCTGTTGTTATTAGAACTAGCATCCCACCTGTTGTTATTAGAACTAGCATCCCACCTGTTGTTATTAGAACTAGCATCCCACCTGTTGTTATTAGAACTAGCATCCCACCTGTTGTTATTAGAACTAGCATCCCACCTGTTGTTATTAGAACTAGCATCCCACCTGTTGTTATTAGAACTAGCATCCCACCTGTTGTTATTAGAACTAGCATCCCACCTGTTGTTATTAGAACTAGCATAACACCTTTTGTTATTAGAACTAGCATCCCACCTGTTGTTATTAGAACTAGCATCCCACCTTTTGTAGGCCCAGTCTGGGTCTCAATTTACTGTTGTTATTAGAACTAGCAGAACTTAGGCCTATATATCACTAAGTAGACTAAAGATGCACTGCTACTGATGTTAAGTAGACTAAAGATGAACCACTACTGATGTTAAGTAGACTAAAGATGAACCACTACTGATGTTAAGTAGACTAAAGATGCACCACTACTGATGTTAAGTAGACTAAAGATGCACTGCTACTGATGTTAAGTAGACTAAAGATGCACCACTACTGATGTTAAGTAGACTAAAGATGCATTTTAAATGTATTGGGTTGGAAGCTAACAGTTGCAGCCTGTGTAGATTTTGATCAGAGCAATTTAGTCTAGGCAGGCTACTGCTGGGAAACTCCAGGACCCAGGCAGGCTACTGCTGGGAAACTCCAGGACCCAGGCAGGCTACGGCTGGGAAACTCCAGGACCCAGGCAGGCTACGGCTGGGAAACTCCAGGACCCAGGCAGGCTACGGCTGGGAAACTCCAGGACCTAGGCAGGCTACGGCTGGGAAACTCCAGGACCTAGGCAGGCTACGGCTGGGAAACTCCAGGACCCAGGCAGGCTACGGCTGGGAAACTCCAGGACCCATTTCAACAGACAATAATGTTAATGTAGAAGAACCAAACTTGGACGTTTATAAAACAACGAACAATGAACCGATCATTTGCCAGAAAATAGACTGCGTTGTTATATCTGGAATTTTGACATGTATAATTAAAACATGTTAATTCATCATTGGTAAGTTTAACTGCCTGTGCCAAAAATATATATTTGAAAACAATACCATTATGCCTACCTGTGTTGATTTCAATCTCAGGCATATGGCCTAGGTTGGATACAGCTGAGGAGTATTTCTGTCTGTAGTAAAGCCTGTTTGTGGGGAAAAACTCATTCTGATGGGCTAGGCCTGGCTCCCAAGGCCTCTCCCTGCCCAGCCATGTGAAATCCATAGATTAGGGCCTAATGAATTCATTTCAATTGACTGATTTCCTTATATTTCTTTATATTTGACATTTTTGCAAGTGGCATTTATATTTTTGTTCAGCATATATTTTGGTATTCGTTTCCTGTTGCACCACCCAACTTCTGCTGAGCTTCAATTGGCGGACAGACAGCCTTACATTAAACTGGAAAATGTCTTGATAAACCTGGGAATTGATTTTTCCGTCGATGATAGCAAGCTGTCCAGGCCCTGAGGCAGCAAAGCAGCCCCAAACCATAATGCTCCCTCCACCATACATTGCAGCTGGGATGAGTTTTTGATGTTGGTGTGCTGTGCCTTTTTCTCTCCACACATAGTGTCGTGTGTTCCTTCCAAACAACTCATATGTAGTTTCACCTGTCCACAGAATATTTTGCCAGTAGCGCTGTGAAACATCAACTTTTACAAACTTCAGACGTGTAGCAATGTTTTTTTTGGACAGCAGTGGCTTCTTCCGTGGTGTCCTCCCATGAACACCCTTCTTGTTTAATGTTTTACGGATCGTAGACTCGTCAACATAGATGTTAGCATCAAGTCTTTAGCTGACACTCTAGGATTCTTCTTAACCTCATTGAGCATTCTGCTCTGTGATCTTCCAGTCATCTTTGCAGGACGGCCACTCCTAGGGAGAGTAGCAACAGTGCTGAACTTTCTCCATTCATAGACAATTTGTCTTACTGCGGACTGATGAAAATCAAGGCTTTTAGAGATACATTTGTAACCCTTTCCAGCTTTATACAAGTCAACAATTCTTAATCTTAATCTTTCTTCTGAGATCTCTTTTGTTCGAGGCATGGTTCACACCAGGAAATGCTTCTTGTGAAATAGCAAGCTCAAATTTTGTGAGTTTTTTTATAGGGCAGGGCAGCTCTAACCAACGTCTCCAATCTCGTCTCATTGATTGGACTTCAGGTTAGCTGACTCCTGACTCCAATTCACTTTTGGCCTAGGGGTTCACATACTGTTTCCAACCTACACTGTGAATGCTTAAATTATGCATTCAAAATAGACAAGAAAAATACAATAATTTGTGTGTTATTAGTTTAAGCAGACTGTTTGTCTATTGTTGTGAGTTAGATGAAGATCAGATCAAATTTGATGACCAATTTATGCAGAAATCCAGGTAATTACAAAGGGTTCACGTACCTTTTCTTGCCACTGTAACTTTCAAAATACAGAAATAGAGAGATCAAGGCTAATAGAGAGAACAAGGCTAACAGAGAGAACAAGGCTAACAGAGAGAACAAGGCTAACAGAGAGAACAAGGCTAACAGAGAGAACAAGGCTAATAGAGAGAACAAGGCTAACAGAGAGAACAAGGCTAATAGAGAGATTAAGGCTAATATAGAGAACAAGGCTAATAGAGAGAACAAGGCTAATAGAGAGATTAAGGCTAACAGAGAGAACAAGGCTAATAGAGAGAACAAGGCTAACAGAGAGAACAAGGCTAACAGAGAGAACAAGGCTAATAGAGAGAACAAGGCTAACAGAGAGAACAAGGCTAACAGAGAGAACAAGGCTAACAGAGAGAACAAGGCTAATAGAGAGAACAAGGCTAATAGAGAGAACAAGGCTAACAGAGAGAACAAGGCTAATAGAGAGAACAAGGCTAACAGAGAGAACAAGGCTAATAGAGAGAGGCTTTTTATAATTGTTTATATTTTTATTTTTAATAATTTATTTCACCTTTATTTAACCAGGTAGGCCATTGAGAACAAGATAAAGCAAAGCAGTGGGACACAAACAAGAGTACACAGTTACACATGGAATAAACAAATGTACAGTCAATAACACCATAAAAAAAATCCATGTACAGTGTGTGGAAATGAGGTAAGATTAGGGAGGTAAGGCAATAAATAGGCCGTAGAGGTGAATTAATTACAATTTAGCATTTTAACACTGGAGTGATAGATGTGCAGAAGATGAATGTGAAGGTCAAGATACTGGGGTGCAAAGGAGCAAGATAAATAAATAATAACAGTATGGGGATGAGGTAGTTGGATGGGCTATTTACAGAATGGCTGTGTACAGGGGCAATGATCGGTAAGCAGCTCTGACAGCTGATGCTTAAAGTTAGTGAGGGAGATATGAGTATCCAACTTCAGTGATTTTTGCAGTTCGTTCCAGTCATTGTCAGCAGAGAACTGGAAGGAAAGGTGGCCAAATTGGCTTTGGGAGTGACCAGTGAAATATACCTGTTGGAGCGCGTGCTACAGGTGGGTCCTGCTATGGTGACCAGTGAGATAAGATAAGGCTGGGCTTGACCTAGCAAATACTTATAGATGACCTGGAGCCAGTGGGTTTGGCGACAAATATGAAGCGAGGGCCAGCCAACGAGAGCATACAGGTCGCAGTGGTGGGTAGTATATGGGGCTTTGGTGACAAAATGGATGGCACTGTGATAGACTGCATCCAGTTTGTTGAGTAGAGTGTTGGAGGTTATTTTGTAAATGACATCGCCGAAGTCGAGGATCGGTAGGATAGTCAGTTTTACAAGGGTATGTTTGGCGGCACGAGTGAAGGATGCTTTGTTGCGAAATGGGAAGCCGATTCTAGATTTAATTTTGGATTGGAGATGCTTAATGTGAGTCTGGAAGGAGAGTTTACAGTCTAACCAGACACCTAGGTATTTGTCGTTGCCCACATATTCTAAGTCAGAACCGTCCAGAGTAGTGATGCTGGACAGGCTGGCAGGTGCGGGCAGCCATCGGTTGAAGAGCATGCATTTAGTTTTACTTGCATTTAAGAGAATTTGGAGGCCATGGAAGGAGAGTTGTATGGCATTGAAGCTCTTCTGGAGGAATGGTGTCATCTGCATAGAGGTGGATCAGAGAATCAGCAGCAAAAGCGACATCATTGATGTATTCAGAGAAAAGAGTCGGCCCGAGAATTGAACCTTGTGGCACCCCCATAGAGACTGCCAGAGGTCCGGACAACAGGCCCTCCGATTTGACACACTGAACTCTGTCTGAGATGTAGTTGGTGAACCAGCCGAGGCAGTCATTTGAGAAACCAAGGATATTGAGTCTGCCAATAAGAATGCGGTGATTGACAGAGTCAAAAGCCTTGGCCAGGTCGATGAAGACGAATACACAGTATTGTCTCTAATCGATGGCGGTTATGATATCGTTTAGGACCTGGAGTGTGGCTGAGGTGCACCCATGAACAGCTCGGAAACCAATTTGCATAGCGGAGAAAGTACGTTCTGATTCTAAATGGTCGGTGATCTGTTTCTTAAATTGGCTTTCGAAGACCTTTGAAAGGCAGGGTAGGATAGATATAGGTCTGTAGCAGTTTGGGTCTAGAGTGTCACACCCTTTGAAGAGGGGGATGACCGCGGCAGCTTTCCAATCTTTGGGGATCTCAGACGATACGAAAGAGAGGTTGAACAGGCTAGTAATAGGGGTTGCAACAATTGCGGCGGATAATTTTAGAAAGAGAGGGTCCAGATTGTCTAGCCCGGCTGATTTGTAGGGGTCTAGATTTTGTAACTCTTTCAGAACATCAGCTATCTGGATTTGGGTGAAGGAGAAATGGGGGAGGCTTGGGCAAGTTGCTGTGGAGGGTGCAGGGCTGTTGACCAGGGTAGGGGTAGCCAGGTGGAAATAATGGCCAGCCGTAGAAAAATGCTTTTTGAAATGTTCAATTATAGTGGATTTATCGGAGCTGACAGTGTTTCCTAGCCTCAGTGCACTGGGCAGCTGGGAGGAGGTGCTCTTATTCTCCATGGACTTCACAGTGACTTTACAGGCTAACACAGAGAGAGAGGCTAACAGAGAAAGAGAGGCTAACAGAGAGAACAAGGCTAAAAGAGAGAGTGAGGCTAACAGAGAGGCTAACAGAAAGGCTAACAGAGAGGCTAACAGAGAGAACAAGGCTAAAAGAGAGAGTGAGGCTAACAGTGAGGCTAACAGATGCTAACAGAAAGGCTAACAGAGAGAGAGCAAGGCTAAGAGAGGCTAACAGAGTGAGAGAGGCTAACAGAGAGAGCGAGGCTAACAGAGAGTGGGGCTAGCAGAGAGAGAGAGGCTAACAGAGTGCAAGGCTAACAGAGAGAGCGAGGCTAACAGAGAGGCTAACAGAGAGAGCAAGGCTAACAGAGAGAGCGAGGCTAACAGAGAGCGAGGCTAACAGAGACAGCGAGGCTAACAGAGATAGCGAGGCTAACAGAGAGCGAGGCTAACAGAGAGAGAGGCTAACACAGAGAGAGAGGAAAACAGAGAGAGACGAGAGACTAACAGAGGGAGAGGCTAGCAGAGAGAGAGATGCTGGCAGAGAGAATGAGAGAGAGAGGGTAACAGAGTAGTAAGGATTGCCCAACGAGACAGAGAGGGTAACAGAACAGTATCTAACCAGCAGTATAAGGATTGCCTATAGAGACAGAGAGGATAACAGAACAGTATCTAACCAGCAGTATAAGGATTGCCCAACAAGACAGAGAGGGTAACAGAACAGTATAAGGATTGCCTATAGAGACAGAGAGGGTAACAGAACAGTATCTAACCAGCAGTATAAGGATTGCCTAAAGAGACAGAGAGGGTAACAGAACATTATTTAACCAGCAGTATAAGGATTGCCCAACAAGACAGAGAGGGTAACAGAACAGTATCTAACCAGCAGTATAAGGATTGCCTATAGAGACAGAGAGGTAACAGAACAGTATCTAACCAGCAGTATAAGGGTTGCCTATAGAGACAGAGAGGTAACAGAACAGTATCTAACCAGCAGTATAAGGATTGCCTATAGAGACAGAGAGGTAACAGAACAGTATCTAACCAGCAGTATCAGGGTTGCCTATAGAGACAGAGAGGGTAACAGAACAGTATCTAACCAGCAGTATAAGGATTGCCTATAGAGACAGAGAGGTAACAGAACAGTATCTAACCAGCAGTATCAGGGTTGCCTATAGAGACAGAGAGGGTAACAGAACAGTATCTAACCAGCAGTATAAGGATTGCCTATAGAGACAGAGAGGTAACAGAACAGTATAAGGGTTGCCTATAGAGACAGAGAGGTAACAGAACAGTATCTAACCAGCAGTATAAGGATTGCCTATAGAGACAGAGAGGGTAACAGAACAGTATCTAACCAGCAGTATAAGGATTGCCTATAGAGACAGAGAGGTAACAGAACAGTATAAGGGTTGCCTATAGAGACAGAGAGGTAACAGAACAGTATCTAACCAGCAGTATAAGGATTGCCTATAGAGACAGAGAGGGTAACAGAACAGTATCTAACCAGCAGTATAAGGATTGCCTATAGAGACAGAGAGGGTAACAGAACAGTATCTAACCAGCAGTATAAGGATTGCCTATAGAGACAGAGAGGGTAACAGAACAGTATCTAACCAGCAGTATAAGGATTGCCTATAGAGACAGAGAGGGTAACAGAACAGTATCTAACCAGCAGTATAAGGATTGCCTATAGAGACAGAGAGGGTAACAGAACAGTATCTAACCAGCAGTATAAGGATTGCCTATAGAGACAGAGAGGGTAACAGAACAGTATCTAACCAGCAGTATAAGGATTGCCTATAGAGACAGAGAGGTAACAGAACAGTATAACGGTTGCCAGTCTACTGCAGAGATAGCCTGCAAAGTAATGTCATACTTTCCAGGTCCATACCCAAACAGTTCGAACTACTAATTTTGAAAATTACCCTCTCCAGAAATAAGTCTCTCACTGTTGCCGCCTGCTACCGACCCCCCTCAGCTCCCAGCTGTGCCCTGGACACCATCTGTGAATTGATCGCCCCCCATCTAGCCTCAGAGTTTGTTCTGTTAGGTGACCTAAACTGGGATATGCTTAACACCCCGCCAGTCCTACAATCTAAGCTAGATGCCCTCAATCTCACACAAATCATCAAGGAACCCACCAGGTACAACCCTAACTCTGTAAACAAGGGCACCCTCATAGACGTCATCCTGACCAACTGGCCCTCCAAATACACCTCCGCTGTCTTCAACCAGGATCTCAGCGATCACTGACTCATTGCCTGTATCCGCTACGGAGCCGCAGTCAAACGACCACCCCTCATCACGGTCAAACACTCCCTAAAACACTTCTGTGAGCAGGCCTTTCTAATTGACCTGGCCCGGGTATCCTGGAAGGACATTGACCTCATCCCGTCAGTTGAGGATGCCTGGTCATTCTTTAAAAGTAACTTCCTCACCATTTTAGATAAGCATGCTCCGTTCAAAAAATGCAGAACTAAGAACAGATACAGTCCTTGGTTCACCCCAGACCTGACTGTCCTCGACCAGCACAAAAACATCCTGTGGCGGACTGCAATAGCATCGAATAGTCCCCGTGATATGCAACTGTTCAGGGAAGTCCGGAACAATATACACGCAGTCAGTCAGGAAAGCAAAGGCCAGCTTCTTCAGGCAGAAGTTTGCATCCTGTAGCTCCATCTCCAAAAGTTCTGGGACACTGTGAAGTCCATGGAGAACAAGAGCACCTCCTCCCAGCTGCCCACTGCACTGAGGCTAGGTAACACGGTCACCACCGATAAATCCATGATTATCGAAAACTTCAATAAGCATTTCTCAACGGCTGGCCATGCCTTCCGCCTGGCTACTCCAACCTCGGCCAACAGCTCCCCCGGCAGCTCCTCGCCCAAGCCTCTCCAAGTTTTCCTTTACCCAAATCCAGATAGCAGATGTTCTGAAAGAGCTGCAAAACCTGGACCCGTACAAATCAGCTGAGCTTGACAATCTGGACCCCTATTTCTGAAACTATCCGCCGCCATTGTCGCAACCCCTATTACCAGCCTGTTCAACCTCTCTTTCATATCGTCTGAGATCCCCAAGGATTGAAAGCTGCCGCAGTCATCCCCCCTTCAAAGGGGGAGACACCCTGGACCCAAACTGTTACAGACCTATATCCATCCTGCCCTGCCTATCTAAGGTCTTCGAAAGCCAAGTCAACAAACAGGTCACTGACCATCTCGAATCCCACCGTACCTTCTCCGCTGTGCAATCTGGTTTCCGAGCCGGTCACGGGTGCACCTCAGCCACGCTCAAGGTACTAAACAATATCATAACCGCCATCGATAAAAGACAGTACTGTGCAGCCGTCTTCATCGACCTTGCCAAGGCTTTCGACTCTGTCAATCACCATATTCTTATCGGCAGACTCAGTAGCCTCGGTTTTTCGGATGACTGCCTTGCCTGGTTCACCAATTACTTTGCAGACAGAGTTCAGTGTGTCAAATCGGAGGGCATGCTGTCCGGTCCTCTGGCAGTCTCTATGGGGGTGCATTGTATATAGACTATATACATTGTATATAGACTCCCCCTTTGTTTTCTACTGTGTTATTGACTTGTTAATTGTTTATTCCTTGTGTAACTCTGTGTTGTCTGTTCACACTGCTATGCTTTATCTTGGCCAGGTCGCAGTTGTAAATGAGAACTTGTTCTCAACTAGCCTACCTGGTTAAATAAAGGTGAAAAAAGAGACAGAGAGGTAACAGAACAGTATCTAACCAGCTGTATAAGGATTGCCTATAGAGACAGAGAGGTAACAGAACAGTATAAGGATTGCCTATAGAGACAGAGAGGGTAACAGAACAGTATCTAACCAGAAGTATAAGGATTGCCTATAGAGACAGAGAGAGTAACAGAACAGTCTCAGCCCCCTCTCAGCCCACACAGCCCTGCCTCAGCCCCCTCTCAGCCCACACAGCCCTGCCTCAGTGCCCCTCTCATCCCACACAGCCCTGCCTCAGTGCCCCTCTCATCCCACACAGCCCTGCCTCAGCCCCCTCTCAGCCCACACAGCCCTGCCTCAGCCCCCTCTCATCCCACACAGCCATGCCTCAGCCGCCTCTCAGCACACACAGCCCTGCCTCAGCCCCCTCTCAGCCCACACAGCCCTGCCTCAGCCCCCTCTCACCCCTGCCTCAGCCCCCTCTCAGCCCACACAGCCCTGCCTCAGTCTTAGGCCCCTCTCAGTCTCAGCCCTGCCTCAGTCTCAGCCCCCTCTCAGTCCAAACAGTCTTGCCTCAGTCTCAGGCCCTCTCAGTCTCAGCCCTGCCTCAGTCTCAGCCCCCTCTCAGTCTCAGCCCTGCCTCAGTCTCATCCCTGCCTCTGTCTCAGCCTCAGCCCTGCCTCAGTCACAGCCCTGCCTCAGTCTCAGTCTCAGTCCTGTCTCAGTCTCAGCCATGCCTCAGTCTCAGCCCTGCCTCAGTCTGTCCTGCCTCAGTCTTAGTCCTGCCACTGTCTCAGCCCTGCCTCAATCTCAGACCTACCTCAGTCTCAGCCCTGCCTCGGTCTCTACCCTGTCTCAGTCTCAGCCCTGCCTCTGTCACAGCCCTGCCTCATTCACAGCCCTGCCTCAGTCTCAGCCCTGCCTCAGTCTCAGCCCTGCCCCAGTCTCAGTCTCAGCCCTGCCTCTATCTCATCCCTACCTGTCTCAATCCTGCTTCAGTCTCAGCCTCATCCCTGCCTCAGTCTCAGCCCTGCCTCACTCTGAGCCCTGCCACAGTCTCAGCTCTGCCTCAGTCTCAGGCCTGCCTCAGTCTCATTCCTGCCGCAGTCTCAGCTCTGCCTCAGTCTCAGGCCTGCCTCAGTCTCATTCCTGCAGCAATCTCAGCCCTGCCTCAGTATTAGTCTCAGCCCTGCCTCAGTCTCAGCCCTGCTTCAGTCTCAGCCCTGTCTCAGCCCTGCCTCAGTCTCATCCATGTCTTTGTCTCAGCCCTGGCTCAGTCTCAGCCCTGCCTCAGTCTCAGCCCTGTCTCTGTCTCAGCCCTGTCTCAGCCCTGCCTCAGTCTCAGTCCTGTCTCAGTCTCAGTCCTGCCTCGGTCTCAGCCCTGCATCAGTCTCAGTCCTGTCTCAGTCTCAGTCCTGCCTCGGTCTCAGCCCTGCGTCAGTCTCAGGCCCTGCCTCAGTCGCAGCCCTGCCTCAGTCCTGTCTCAGTCTCTACCCTGTCTCAGTCTCTGCCCTGTCTCAGTCTCTACCCTGTCTCAGTCTCTACCCAGTCTCAGCCCTGTCTCAGTCTCTACCCTGTCTCAGCCCTGTCTCAGTCTCTGCCCTGTCTCAGTCTCAGCCCTGTCTCAGTCTCTATCCTGTCTCAGTCTCAGCCCTGCTTCAGTCTCAGCCCTGTCTCAGCCCTGTCTCAGCCCTGCTTCAGTCTCAGCCCTGCTTCAGTCTCAGCCCTGCTTCAGTCTCAGCCCTGTCTCAGCCCTGTCTCAGCCCTGCCTCAGTCTCATCCATGTCTTTGTCTCAGCCCTGTCTCAGTCTCAGCCCTAGCTCAGTCTCAGCCCTGCCTCAGTCTCAGCCCTGTCTCTGTCTCAGCCCTGTCTCAGCCCTGCCTCAGTCTCAGTCCTGGCTCAGTCTCAGTCCTGCCTCGGTCTCAGTCCTGCCTCAGTCTCAGTCCTGCCTCGGTCTCAGCCCTGCGTCAGTCTCAGGCCCTGCCTCAGTCGCAGCCCTGCCTCAGTCTCAGCCCTGCCTCAGTCTCAGTCCTGGCTCAGTCTCAGTCCTGGCTCAGTCTCAGTCCTGCCTCAGTCTCTGCCCTGTCTCAGTCTCAGCCCTGTCTCAGTCTCTATCCTGTCTCAGTCTCAGCCCTGTCTCAGTCTCTACCCTGTCTCAGTCTCTACCCTGTCTCAGCCCTGTCTCAGTCTCTACCCTGTCTCAGTCTCTACCCTGTCTCAGTCTCTATCCTGTCTCAGTCTCTATCCTGTCTCAGTCTCTACCCTGTCTCAGCCCTGTCTCAGTCTCTATCCTGTCTCAGTCTCTATCCTGTCTCAGTCTCTACCCTGTCTCAGTCTCTACCCTGTCTCAGCCCTGTCTCAGTCTCTACCCTGTCTCAGTCTCAGCCCTGTCTCAGTCTCTACCCTGTCTCAGTCTCTACCCTGTCTCAGCCCTGTCTCAGTCTCAGTCTCTACCCTGTCTCAGTCTCTACCCTGTCTCAGTCTCTACCCTGTCTCAGTCTCAGTCTCTACCCCGCCTCAGTCTCTACCCTGTCTCAGCCCTGTCTCAGTCTCAGCCCTGTCTCAGTCTCTACCCTGTCTCAGCCCTGTCTCAGTCTCTACCCTGTCTCAGCCCTGTCTCAGTCTCAGCCCTGTCTCAGTCTCAGCCCTGTCTCAGTCTCAGTCCTGTCTCAGTCTCAGCCATGCCTCAGTCACAGCCCTGCTTCAGTCTGTCCTGCCTCAGTCTTAGTCCTGCCACTGTCTCAGCCCTGCCTCAATATCAGACCTACCTCAGTCTCAGCCCTGCCTCGGTCTCTACCCTGTCTCAGTCTCAGCCCTGCCTCTGTCACAGCCCTGCCTCATTCACAGCCCTGCCTCAGTCTCAGCCCTGCCTCAGTCTCAGCCCTGCCCCAGTCTCAGTCTCAGCCCTGCCTCTATCTCATCCCTACCTGTCTCAATCCTGCTTCAGTCTCAGCCTCATCCCTGCCTCAGTCTCAGCCCTGCCTCACTCTGAGCCCTGCCACAGTCTCAGCTCTGCCTCAGTCTCAGGCCTGCCTCAGTCTCATTCCTGCCGCAGTCTCAGCTCTGCCTCAGTCTCAGGCCTGCCTCAGTCTCATTCCTGCAGCAATCTCAGCCCTGCCTCAGTATTAGTCTCAGCCCTGCCTCAGTCTCAGCCCTGCTTCAGTCTCAGCCCTGTCTCAGCCCTGCCTCAGTCTCATCCATGTCTTTGTCTCAGCCCTGTCTCAGTCTCAGCCCTGCCTCAGTCTCAGCCCTGTCTCTGTCTCAGCCCTGTCTCAGCCCTGCCTCAGTCTCAGCCCTGTCTCAGTCTCAGTCCTGGCTCAGTCTCAGCCCTGCATCAGTCTCAGTCCTGTCTCAGTCTCAGTCCTGCCTCGGTCTCAGCCCTGCGTCAGTCTCAGGCCCTGCCTCAGTCGCAGCCCTGCCTCAGTCCTGTCTCAGTCTCTACCCTGTCTCAGTCTCTGCCCTGTCTCAGTCTCTACCCTGTCTCAGTCTCTACCCAGTCTCAGCCCTGTCTCAGTCTCTACCCTGTCTCAGCCCTCTCTCAGTCTCTGCCCTGTCTCAGTCTCAGCCCTGTCTCAGTCTCTATCCTGTCTCAGTCTCAGCCCTGCTTCAGTCTCAGCCCTGTCTCAGCCCTGTCTCAGCCCTGCTTCAGTCTCAGCCCTGCTTCAGTCTCAGCCCTGCTTCAGTCTCAGCCCTGTCTCAGCCCTGTCTCAGCCCTGCCTCAGTCTCATCCATGTCTTTGTCTCAGCCCTGTCTCAGTCTCAGCCCTAGCTCAGTCTCAGCCCTGCCTCAGTCTCAGCCCTGTCTCTGTCTCAGCCCTGTCTCAGCCCTGCCTCAGTCTCAGTCCTGGCTCAGTCTCAGTCCTGCCTCGGTCTCAGTCCTGCCTCAGTCTCAGTCCTGCCTCGGTCTCAGCCCTGCGTCAGTCTCAGGCCCTGCCTCAGTCGCAGCCCTGCCTCAGTCTCAGCCCTGCCTCAGTCTCAGTCCTGGCTCAGTCTCAGTCCTGGCTCAGTCTCAGTCCTGCCTCAGTCTCTGCCCTGTCTCAGTCTCAGCCCTGTCTCAGTCTCTATCCTGTCTCAGTCTCAGCCCTGTCTCAGTCTCTACCCTGTCTCAGTCTCTACCCTGTCTCAGCCCTGTCTCAGTCTCTACCCTGTCTCAGTCTCTACCCTGTCTCAGTCTCTATCCTGTCTCAGTCTCTATCCTGTCTCAGTCTCTACCCTGTCTCAGCCCTGTCTCAGTCTCTATCCTGTCTCAGTCTCTATCCTGTCTCAGTCTCTACCCTGTCTCAGTCTCTACCCTGTCTCAGCCCTGTCTCAGTCTCTACCCTGTCTCAGTCTCAGCCCTGTCTCAGTCTCTACCCTGTCTCAGTCTCTACCCTGTCTCAGCCCTGTCTCAGTCTCAGTCTCTACCCTGTCTCAGTCTCTACCCTGTCTCAGTCTCTACCCTGTCTCAGTCTCAGTCTCTACCCCGCCTCAGTCTCTACCCTGTCTCAGCCCTGTCTCAGTCTCAGCCCTGTCTCAGTCTCTACCCTGTCTCAGCCCTGTCTCAGTCTCTACCCTGTCTCAGCCCTGTCTCAGTCTCAGCCCTGTCTCAGTCTCAGCCCTGTCTCAGTCTCAGCCCTGTCTCAGTCTCAGCCCTGTCTCAGTCTCTACCCTGTCTCAGCCCTGTCTCAGTCTCTACCCTGTCTCAGTCTCTACCCTGTCTCAGTCTCTACCCTGTCTCAGTCTCTACCCTGTCTCAGTCTCTACCCTGTCTCAGTCTCAGTCTATGTCTCTTCTGTAATGGCTACTCTTCAACCCTCTTAAACCCATTAAATCTATTACTGACAGTATTTCACCCTCTGTGTCTATATACAGGGGGATTTCACAGTTATCAATACAGTGGGGAGATGACTGTATTTGCTGTATGCTCCTGGTTGGCAGTTAATCACAGCTTTGTCCTGGAGGGAATCTTTCTGCAGTACCTCCGTTTCTCCATGTGAGGGCAGTGCTGTCCTAGTGTTCTGTGTTTATACCAGCCATATGAGGTTAGCAGGCTTTCCCTAGTGTTCTGTGTTTATACCAGCAATGAGGTTAGCAGGCTTTCCCTAGTGCTCTGTGTGTTTATACCAGCCATATGAGGTTAGCAGGCTTTCCCTAGTGTTCTGTGTGTTTATACCAGCCATATGAGGTTAGCAGGCTTTCCTAGTGTTCTGTGTGTTTATACCAGCCATATGAGGTTAGCAGGCTTTCCCTAGTGTTCTGTGTTTATACCAGCCATATGAGGTTAGCAGGCTTTCCCTAGTGTTCTGTGTTTATACCAGCAATGAGGTTAGCAGGCTTTCCCTAGTGCTCTGTGTGTTTATACCAGCCATATGAGGTTAGCAGGCTTTCCCTAGTGTTCTGTGTGTTTATACCAGCCATATGAGGTTAGCAGGCTTTCCTAGTGTTCTGTGTGTTTATACCAGCCATATGAGGTTAGCAGGCTGAACCTATTGTTCTGTGTGTTTATACCAGCCATATGAGGTTAGCAGCTAGTCTTTCCCTAGTGTTCTGTGTGTTTATACCAGCAATATGAGGTTAGCAGGCTTTCCCTAGTGTTCTGTGTGTTTATACCAGCCATATGAAAAGGGGAGGGAGGAGGTCAGAGATCTGGCGCTGTGGTAACAGGAGAACAGACCTCTACCTCAACGTGATCAAGACAAAGGAGATGATTGTGGACTGCAGGAAAAGGAGGACCGAGCACGCCCCCATTCTCATCGACGGGGCTGTAGTGGGGCAGGTTGAGAGCTTCAAGGTCCTTGGTGTCCACATCGCCAACGACCCATCATGGTCCGAACACACTAAGACAGTCGTGAAGAGGGCACGACAAAGACTATTCCCCCTCAGGAGACTGAAAAGATTTGGCATGGGTAATCAGATCCTCAAAAAGTTCAACAGCTGCACCGTCGAAATCACTGGTTGCATCCCTGCCTGGTACGGCAACTGCTCAGGCCTCTGAGCGCAAGGCACTTCCGAGGGTAGTGCTTACAGCCCAGTACATCACTGGGGCTAAGCTGCCTGCCATCCAGTACTTCTACCCCCAAGCCATGAGACTCCGGAACAGCTAATCAAATGGCTACCCGGACTATTTGCAATAGTTAAATAGTCTCAGGAGGAGATACAGACACAGTGACATAATAACAGATCCTTCAGGAGATACAGACACAGTGACATTATAACAGATCCTTCAGGAGATACAGACAGTGACATTATAACAGATCCTTCAGGAGATACAGACTCAGTGACATAATAACAGATCCTACAGGAGATACAGACACAGTGACATAATAACAGATCCTTCAGGGGGAGATACAGACACAGTGACATAATAACAGATCCTTCAGGAGATACAGACACAGTGACATTATAACAGATCCTTCAGGAGATACAGACAATGACATAATAACAGATCCTTCAGGAGATACAGACACAGTGACATAATAACAGATCCTTCAGGAGATACAGACACAGTGACATAATAACAGATCCTTCAGGAGGAGATACAGACACAGTGACATAATAACAGATCCTTCAGGAGGAGATACAGACACAGTGACATAATAACAGATCCTTCAGGAGATACAGACACAATGACATAATAACAGATCCTTCAGGAGATACAGACACAATGACATAATAACAGATCCTTCAGGAGATACAGACACAGTGACATAATAACAGATCCTACAGGAGATACAGACACATTGACATAATAACAGATCCTTCAGGAGATACAGACACAGTGACATAATAACAGATCCTTCAGGAGATACAGACTCAGTGACATAATAACAGATCCTTCAGGAGGAGATACAGACACAGTGACATAATAACAGATCCTTCAGGAGATACAGACACAGTGACATAATAACAGATCCTTCAGGAGGAGATACAGACACAATGACATAATAACAGATCCTTCAGGAGATACAGACTCAGTGACATAATAACAGATCCTTCAGGAGATACAGACACAGTGACATAATAACAGATCCTTCAGGAGATACAGACTCAGTGACATAATGACAGATCCTTCAGGAGATACAGACACAGTGACATAATAATAATATATAGTAATGATAATATATTCTGGATGGGTCACTACATTGTAGAATCCTTTTTAGAAGTGATATTATATTCTGGATGGGTCACTACATTGTAGAATCCTTTTTAGAAGTGATATTATATTCTGAATGGGTCACTACATTTTACAATAATGTTTAGTAATGATTTTATATTTACCTTTACAGAGCCAAAACACAGTTTTTCTGAGTTTATTGTGTGTACAGTCCCCGTCTGCATTCCTGCCTGCCCTCCCTTCCGGCACCACACAGCCAGGTCTCTGACTTATGAGAGATAAGACAAGAGTAGTTCATGATAAGAGAGATAAGACAACAACAGTTAATGATAAGAGAGATAAGACAACAACAGTTAATGATAAGAAAGATAAGACAACAGTAGTTAATGATATGAGAGATAAGACAACAGTAGTTAATGATAAGAGATATAAGACAACAACAGTAGTTTAGTTAATGATAAGAGAGATAAGACAACAGCAGTTCATGATAAGAGATATAAGACAACAACAGTAGTTTAGTTAATGATAAGAGAGATAAGACAACAGTAGTTAATGATAAGAGAGATAAGACAACAGTAGTTAATGATAAGAGATATAAGACAACAACAGTAGTTTAGTTAATGATAAGAGAGATAAGACAACAGTAGTTAATGATAAGAGATATAAGACAACAGTAGTTAATGATAAGAGAGATAAGACAACAGTAGTTAATGATAAGAGAGATAAGACAACAGTAGTTAATGATAAGAGATATAAGACAACAACAGTAGTGTAGTTAATGATAAGAGAGATAAGACAGCAGTAGTTAATGATAAGAGATATAAGACAACAGTAGTTAATGATAAGAGATATAAGACCACAAGATGCACAACAACAGTAGTTAATGTATTCAGAGTCTTGCAGGATATTGTCAGTCAGAATCCGGCTCCCCGTTGTGTTCTCCTTTATCTCCTTCTCCCTGGGACTTGTTCTCTCCTCTGAGAGATTCACTTAATAATGACTCCTAGACAATTAGTGAAATTGAAATTCATTGCCAAAGCAACAGCCTGTGTGGTCTCATTGTCCAGAGTGCTCAGTGCATATAGATGCTATTGAGCTGTTCTGCTTTTTGACAACTAAGGACTGGTTGAATCACATCAAGTGGCTGATGACTGAGACCAGAGGGACAGACAGCACATGGTACCTCCTGATAACACATCACAGATACGTGTGTTATCTGGATTTGTATTGGGAAGTGATGCAGAATAGATATGAGTTAAACCAAACTAGTTTAGAACGCCGGTCCCCGTTAACAACATTTTGCGTCGTTTAAACAGAAAACACTGCAGGTACATTAAACAAAGGTTATTTTATTAACCGTGAAGCCTTCAGGAATTAGGTTCAGTCTTGGTGTGACCGTTCAGTAATTAGGTTCAGTCTTGGTGTGACCGTTCAGTAATTAGGTTCGGTCTTGGTGTGACCGTTCAGTAATTAGGTTCAGTCTTGGTGTGACCGTTCAGTAATTAGGTTCAGTCTTGGTGTGACCGTTCAGTAATTAGGTTCAGTCTTGGTGTGACCGTTCAGTAATTAGGTTCAGTCTTGGTATGACCGTTCAGTAATTAGGTTCAGTCTTGGTATGACCGTTCAGTAATTAGGTTCAGTCTTGATATGACCGTTCAGTAATTAGGTTCAGTCTTGGCATGACCGTAGTAGATCAGTAATTAGGTTCAGTCTTGGTATGACCGTTCAGTAATTAGGGTCAGTCTTGGTATGACCGTTCAGTAATTAGGTTCAGTCTTGGTATGACCATAGTAGATCAGTAATTAGGTTCAGTCTTGGTATGACCGTTCAGTAATTAGGTTCAGTCTTGGCATGACCGTAGTAGATCAGTAATTAGGTTCAGTCTTGGCATGACCGTAGTAGATCAGTAATTAGGTTCAGTCTTGGTATGACCGTAGTAGATCAGTAATTAGGTTCAGTCTTGGTATGACAGTTCAGTAATTAGGTTCTGTCTTGGTATGACCGTAGTAGATCAGTAATTAGGTTCAGTCTTGGTGTGACCGTTCAGTAATTAGGTTCAGTCTTCGTATGACCGTTCAGTAATTAGGTTCAGTCTTGGTATGACCGTAGTAGATCAGTAATTAGGGTCAGTCTTGGTATGACAGTTCAGTAATTAGGTTAGGTCTTGGTATGACTGTAATAGATCAGCAATTAGGATCAGTCTTGGTATGACCGTTCAGTTATTAGGGTTCAGTCTTGGTATGACCATTCAGTAATTAGGTTCAGTCTTGGTATGACCGTTCAGTAATTAGGTTCTGTCTTGGTATGACCGTTCAGTAATTAGGTTCAGTCTTGGTATGACCGTAAAAGATCAGTAATTAGGTTCTGTCTTGGTATGACTGTAGTAGATCAGTAGTTAGGTTCAGTCTTGGTATGACCGTTCAGTAATTAGGTTCAGTCTTAGATCAGTATTACCGTTCAGTAATTAGGTTCAGTCTTGGTATGACCGTTCAGTAATTAGGTTCAGTCTTGGTATGACCGTAGTAGATCAGTAATTAGGTTCAGTCTTGGTATGACCGTAGTTCAGTAATTAGGTTCAGTCTTGGTATGACCGTAGTAGATCAGTAATTAGGTTCAGTCTTGGTATGACCGTAGTAGATCAGTAATTAGGTTCAGTCTTGGTATGACCGTTCAGTAATTAGGTTCAGTCTTGGTATGACCGTAGTAGATCAGTAATTAGGGTCAGTCTTGGTATCAGTAATTAGGTTCAGTCTTGGTGTGTCTTGTTCAGTATGACCGTTCAGTAATTAGGTTCAGTCTTGGTATGACCGTAGTAGATCAGTAATTAGGTTCAGTCTTGGCATAACCGTAGTAGATCAGTAATTAGGTTCAGTCTTGGTATGACCGTTCAGTAGATTAGGGTCAGTATTAGGTTCAGTCTTGGTATAGTAATTAGGTTCAGTCTTGGTATGACCGTTCAGTAATTCGGTTCAGTCTTGGTATGACCGTTCAGTAATTAGGTTCTGTCTTGGTATGACAGTTCAGTAATTAGGTTCTGTCTTGGCATGACCGTTCAGTAATTAGGTTCAGTCTTGGTATGACCGTTCAGTAATTATGTTCAGTCTTGGTATGACCGTAGTAGATCAGTAATTAGGATCAGTCTTGGTATGACCGTAGTAGATCAGTAATTAGGTTCAGTCTTGGTATGACCGTTCAGTAATTAGGTTCTGTCTTTAGGTTCAGTCTGTCTTGGTATGACCGTTCAGTTATTAGGGTTCAGTCTTGGTATGACCATTCAGTAATTAGGTTCAGTCTTGGTATGACCGTTCAGTAATTAGGTTCTGTCTTGGTATGACCGTTCAGTAATTAGGTTCAGTCTTGGTATGACCGTAAAAGATCAGTAATTAGGTTCTGTCTTGGTATGACTGTAGTAGATCAGTAGTTAGGTTCAGTCTTGGTATGACCGTTCAGTAATTAGGTTCAGTCTTGGTATGACCGTAGTAGATCAGTAATTAGGTTCAGTCTTGGTATAACAGTTCAGTAATTAGGTTCAGTCTTGGTATGACCATAGTAGATCAGTAATTAGGTTCAGTCTTGGTATGACCGTTCAGTAATTAGGTTCAGTCTTCGTATGACCGTTCAGTAATTAGGTTCAGTCTTGGTATTACCGTTCAGTAATTAGGTTCAGTCTTGGTATGACTGTTCAGTAATTAGGTTCAGTCTTGGTATGACCGTAGTAGATCAGTAATTAGGTTCAGTCTTGGTATGACCGTAGTAGATCAGTAATTAGGTTCAGTCTTGGTATGACCGTAGTAGATCAGTAATTAGGTTCAGTCTTGGTATGACCGTAGTAGATCAGTAATTAGGTTCAGTCTTGGTATGACCGTTCAGTAATTATGTTCAGTCTTGGTATGACCGTAGTAGATCAGTAATTAGGTTCAGTCTTGGTATGACCGTAGTAGATCAGTAATTAGGTTCAGTCTTGGTATGACCGTTCAGTAATTAGGTTCAGTCTTGGTATGACCGTAGTAGATCAGTAATTAGGGTCAGTCTTGGTATGACCATTCAGTAATTAGTTTCAGTCTTGGTGTGACCGTTCAGTAATTAGGTTCAGTCTTGGTATGACCGTTCAGTAATTAGGTTCAGTCTTGGTATGACCGTAGTAGATCAGTAATTAGGTTCAGTCTTGGCATGACCGTAGTAGATCAGTAATTAGGTTCGGTCTTGGTATGACCGTTCAGTAATTAGGTTCAGTCTTGGTATGACCGTTCAGTAATTAGGTTCAGTCTTGGTATCTTGGTATGACCGTTCAGTAATTATGTTCAGTCTTGGTATGACCGTAGTAGATCAGTAATTAGGATCAGTCTTGGTATGACCGTTCAGTAATTAGGTTCAGTCTTGGTATGACCGTAAAAGATCAGTAATTAGGTTCAGTCTTGGTATGAGTACAGTAATTAGGTTCAGTCTTGGTATGACCGTTCAGTAATTAGGTTCAGTCTTGGTATGACCGTAGTAGATCAGTAATTAGGTTCAGTCTTGGTATGACCGTAGTAGATCAGTAATTAGGTTCAGTCTTGGTATGACCATTCTTAGGGTCAGTCTTGGTATGACCGTTCAGTAATTAGGTTCAGTCTTGGTATGACCGTTCAGTAATTAGGTTCAGTCTTGGTATGACCGTTCAGTATTAGGTTCAGTCTTGGTTCAGTCTTGGTTCAGTCTTGGTATGACCGTAGTAGATCAGTAATTAGGTTCAGTCTTGGTATGACCGTAGTAGATCAGTAATTAGGTTCAGTCTTGGTATGACCGTTCAGTAATTAGGTTCAGTCTTGGTATGACCGTAGTAGATCAGTAATTAGGTTCAGTCTTGGCATGACCGTAGTAGATCAGTAATTAGGTTCGGTCTTGGTATGACCGTTCAGTAATTAGGGTCAGTCTTGGTATGACCGTTCAGTAATTCGGTTCAGTCTTGGTATGACCGTTCAGTAATTAGTTCAGTCTTGGTATGACCGTTCAGTAATTAGGTTCAGTCTTGGTATGACCGTTCAGTAATTAGGTTCAGTCTTGGTATGACCGTAGTAGATCAGTAATTAGGTTCAGTCTTGGCATGACCGTAGTAGATCAGTAATTAGGTTCGGTCTTGGTATGACCGTTCAGTAATTAGGTTCGGTCTTGGTATGACCGTTCAGTAATTAGGTTCAGTCTTGGTATGACCGTTCAGTAATTAGGTTCAGTCTTGGTATGACCGTTCAGTAATTATGTTCAGTCTTGGTATGACCGTAGTAGATCAGTAATTAGGATCAGTCTTGGTATGACCGTAGTAGATCAGTAATTAGGTTCAGTCTTGGTATGACCGTTCAGTAATTCGGTTCAGTCTTGGTATGACCGTTCAGTAATTAGGTTCTGTCTTGGTATGACAGTTCAGTAATTAGGTTCTGTCTTGGCATGACCGTTCAGTAATTAGGTTCAGTCTTGGTATGACCGTTCAGTAATTAGGTTCAGTCTTGGTATGACCGTTCAGTAATTAGGTTCAGTCTTGGTATGACCGTTCAGTAATTAGGCTCAGTCTTTGTCTGAGCGTGGTGTGGTAGTTTCAGTCTGTTTGTGTCAGCAAACTCCCTTAGT
Organism: Oncorhynchus tshawytscha; assembly: GCF_018296145.1. Classification (NCBI taxonomy): domain Eukaryota; kingdom Metazoa; phylum Chordata; class Actinopteri; order Salmoniformes; family Salmonidae; genus Oncorhynchus; species Oncorhynchus tshawytscha. The sequence continues at coordinate 101,050 of NW_024609112.1, forward strand.
GCATGTATGTGATTTGTTCTGGAAATAAGTGGGGGAGGGAGGAGGTGGAAGGATGAGTGGGGAGACACTGACCTTCCTTTAATTAAGAATGATGGAGATGAAGGTGAGGCTCAGATGATGAAGAAGGATTCTCCCACATAAATAATTTCGATGCTGTTGGTCGTCCAGCTCCTACAGCATTAACCTTGTGGTTCACAGGTTAAATGATCCCTCTCAGAGGTCTATTATTTATGCTGACAGTCCCCTTTGTAATGTAACCACAGGTATTTACTCAGTTTCATTCATTCATTTACATTTTCAATTTGTTTCCATTTGTAATTAGCTGGTTTTGCCCTATAGGAAACAAAGTGCCTTTTTTTATATATATAAACCAATCCCCGGGTCCCTAGCAGTTTAATTAAAGCATCGGTGATCTGCTAGCGGGACAACATCCAGTGAACCTGGAGGGTGCGTAATTCAAATAAATGCTGATAAATATTATGGATTTTAAAAATGTAGGTACATATAAGTGTCTTATGTTGGCTGAAAGCTTAAAATCTTGTTAATCTAACTGTCCGATTTACAGTAGCCATTACAGTGAAAACATGCCATGCGATTGTTTGAGGACAGCGCCCTGCATACAAAAGCATTAAAAACATTTTCTAACCAAGCAGAGGCATCACGGAAGTCAGAAGTAGCGATAAAATAAATAACTTACCTTTAAAGATATTCCTCTATTTTCAATCCAAAGGGTCCCAGCTACATCACAAATGGTCCTCGATAAAGTCCTTCTTTATAACGCAAAATAGTCAGTTTAGTTGACGTGCTTCATTCTATAATCCACCTGTTTCCCCTCGTTCAAAATTCATACAAAATGAGTCTCAAACTGTTCTAATAAACTTTATCCAGTCAAACAATGTTTCTAATCAATCCTCAGGTACCCTAATATGTAAATAAATGATCAAATTTAAGACGGAGAATAGTATGTTTATTACCGGAGATAAATAACAAAGTGCGCGCTCCCATCCGCTCATGTCATCACACTACAGCCAAAATGGGAGACACTTAGAAAAACTACAAATTCAAGCTCATTTAAAAAAAACAAGCCTGAAACTCTTTCTAAAGACTGTTGACATCTACTGGAAGCCCATTGATTTCTCCATAGACAGGCATTTTAAATGGTGTCACCTCCAATTCTGGATGGATTCTCCTCAGGTGTTTGCCTGCTACATCATTTCTGTTATATTCAGACATTATTTTAACAGTTTTGGAAACTTTAGAGTTTCTATCCAATACTATCAATTGTATGCATATCCTAGCTTCTGGGCCTGAGTAACAGGCAGTTTACTTTGGGCACCTCATTCATCCAAACTTCCAAATACTGCCCCCTATCCCTAAGAACCTAGACTGTGTTGCAGTATGATGATGACAACACATGTTTACACTAGACTGTTGCAGTATGATGATGACAACACATGTTTACACTAGACTGACAGTATGATGATGACAACACATGTTTACACTAGACTGACAGTATGATGATGACAACACATGTTTACACTAGACTGTGTTGCAGTATGATGATGACAACACATGTTTACACTAGACTGACAGTATGATGATGTTTGTTGCAGTATGATGATGACAACACATGTTTACACTAGACTGTGATGATGACAACACATGTTTACACTAGACTGACAGTATGATGATGACAACACATGTTTACACTAGACTGACAGTATGATGATGACAACACATGTTTACACTAGACTGTGTTGCAGTATGATGATGACAACACATGTTTACACTAGACTGTGTTGCAGTATGATGATGACAACACATGTTTACACTAGACTGACAGTATGATGATGACAACACATGTTTACACTAGACTGTGTTGCAGTATGATGATGACAACACATGTTTACACTAGACTGTGTTGCAGTATGATGATGACAACACATGTTTACACTAGACTGTGTTGCAGTATGATGATGACAACACATGTTTTAGACTGACAGTTGTGATGACAACACATGTTTACAGTCTGATTTAGACTGTGTTGCAGTTATGATGATGACAACACATGTTTACACTAGACTGTGTTGCAGTATGATGATGACAACACATGTTTACACTAGACTGACAGTATGATGATGACAAACATGTTTACACTAGACTGACAGTATGATGATGACAACACATGTTTACACTAGACTGTGTTACAGTATGATGATGACAACACATGTTTACACTAGACTGTGTTACAGTATGATGATGACAACACATGTTTACACTAGACTGTGTGGCAGTATGATGATGACAACACATGTTTACACTAGACTGACAGTATGATGATGACAACACATGTTTACACTAGACTGTGTTACAGTATGATGATGACAACACATGTTTACACTAGACTGTGTTACAGTATGATGATGACAACACATGTTTACACTAGACTGACAGTATGATGATGACAACACATGTTTACACTAGACTGTGTTACAGTATGATGATGACAACACATGTTTACACTAGACTGTGTTGCAGTATGATGATGACAACACATGTTTACACTAGACTGACAGTATGATGATGACAACACATGTTTACACTAGACTGTGTTGCAGTATGATGATGACAACACATGTTTACACTAGACTGACAGTATGATGATGACAACACATGTTTACACTAGACTGTGTTGCAGTATGATGATGACAACACATGTTTACACTAGACTGACAGTATGATGATGACAACACATGTTTACACTAGACTGTGTTACAGTATGATGATGACAACACATGTTTACACTAGACTGTGTTACAGTATGATGATGACAACACATGTTTACACTAGACTGTGTTGCAGTATGATGATGACAACACATGTTTACACTAGACTGACAGTATGATGATGACAACACATGTTTACACTAGACTGTTGCAGTATGATGATGACAACACATGTTTACACTAGACTGTGTTGCAGTATGATGATGACAACACATGTTTACACTAGACTGTGTTGCAGTATGATGATGACAACACATGTTTACACTAGACTGACAGTATGATGATGACAACACATGTTTACACTAGACTGACAGTATGATGATGAAAACACATGTTTACACTAGACTGTGTTGACAGTATGATGATGACAACACATGTTTACACTAGACTGACAGTATGATGATGACAACACATGTTTACACTAGACTGACAGTATGATGATGACAACACATGTTTACACTAGACTGTGTTACAGTATGATGATGACAACACATGTTTACACTACTAGACTGTGTTACAGTATGATGATGACAACACATGTTTACACTAGACTGACAGTATGATGATGACAACACATGTTTACACTAGACTGACAGTATGATGATGACAACACATGTTTACACTAGACTGTGTTGCAGTATGATGATGACAACACATGTTTACACTAGACTGACAGTATGATGATGACAACACATGTTTACACTAGACTGTGTTACAGTATGATGATGACAACACATGTTTACACTAGACTGTGTTGCAGTATGATGAGGACAACACATGTTTACACTAGACTGTGTGGCAGTATGATGATGACAACACATGTTTACACTAGACTGTGTTGCAGTATGATATATGTTGGACTTTGTGGAACGACTCTTCTGACAGTCTGATTTAGATAAACTATTGTGTAGTTATTCAGTGGGAGCCGTTTTCATCTCTGGAACCTGGGGACTTCAGAGCTGAATGCCTGCTGTGTAACGGTTCTCTTGTGGTGAAGGAGAGTCGGACCAAATGCAGCTTTGTGATGATTCATGTTATTTTAATAAAGAAAAACCTAGACATGAAAAAAAACTACAAAATAATGAAAAGTGAAAACCGAAACAGTCTGAAACAGTCTATCTGAAAACCGAAACAGTCTATCTGAAAACCGAAACAGTCTATCTGGTGCAAACACAGAGAATGGAACAATCACCCACAAATACACAGTGAAACCCAGGCTACCTAAATATGGTTCCCAATCAGAGACAATGACTAACACCTGCCTCTGATTGAGAACCATATCAGGCCAGACATAGAAATAGACAAACTAGACATGAAACATAGAATGCCCACTCAGCTCACACCCTGACCAACCAAAACATAGAAACATACAAAGCAAACTATGGTCAGGGTGTGACAGTATGACCACAGTCAGAGCATGTGTTAACTATCTGCATGCTATGTGAGCTATCAGCACACCATGGTAAGAGTGTCATTATGGCCAAACAGTTCTATTTTTGTTTCATAGCCCAGAGGACATTTCTCCAAAAAGTACGATCTTTGCCCCCATGTGCAATTGCAAACCGTAGTCTGACTCTTTTATGGTGGTTTTGGAGCAGTGGCTTCTTCCTTGCTGAGCAGCCTTTCAGGTTATGTCGATATAGGACTCGTTTGACTGTGGATATAAATACTTTTGTACCTGTTTCCTCCAGCATCTTCACAAGGTCCTTTGCTGTTGTTCTGGGATTGATTTGCACTTTTTGCACCAAAGTACGTTCATCTCTAGGAAACAGAACGTGTCTCCTTCCTGAGCGGTATGACAGCTGCGTGGTCCCATGGTGTTTATAGTTGGGTACTATTATTTGTACAGATGAACGTGGTACCTTCAGGCGTTTGGAAATTGCTCCCAAGTATGAACCAGACTTGTGGAGGTCTACTATTTTTTTCTGAGGTCTTGACTGATTCCTTTTGATTTTCCCATGTCAATTAGCCTATCAGAAGCTTCTAAAGCCACAACATCATTTTCTGGAATTTTCCAAGCTGTTTAAAGGCACAGTCAATTTAGTGTATGTAAACTTCTGACCCACTGAAATTGTGACACAGTGAATTATAAGTGAAATAATCTGTCTGTAAACAACTGTTGAAAAAATTACTCTGTCTGTCAGAGTGCTTCAGACCGCTCTACGAGGGACACTGTCAGACTGCATCAGACCGCTCTACGAGGGACACTGTCAGACTGCATCAGACCGCTCTACGAGGGACACTGTCAGACTGCATCAGACCGCTCTACGAGGGACACTGTCAGACTGCATCAGACCGCTCTACGAGGGACACTGTCAGACTGCATCAGACCGCTCTACGAGGGACACTGTCAGGCTGCTTCAGACCGCTCTACGAGGGACACTGTCAGGCTGCTTCAGACCGCTCTACGAGGGACACTGTCAGACTGCATCAGACCGCTCTACGAGGGACACTGTCAGACTGCTTCAGACCGCTCTACGAGGGACACTGTCAGGCTGCTTCAGACCGCTCTACGAGGGACACTGTCAGAGTGCTTAAGACCGCTCTACGAGGGACACTGTCAGGCTGCTTCAGACCGCTCTACGAGGGACACTGTCAGACTGCTTCAGACCGCTCTACGAGGGACTCTGTCTGTCAGACTGCTTCAGCCCGCTCTACGAGGGACACTGTCAGAGTGCTTAAGACCGCTCTGAGGGACACTGTCAGACTGCTTCAGACCGCTCTATGAGGGATTCTGTCTGTCAGACCGCTCTACGAGGGACTCTGTCTGACTGCTTCAGACCGCTCTAAACGAGGGACTCTGTCTGACTGCTTCAGACCGCTCTACGAGGGACTCTGTCTGTCAGACTGCTTCAGACCGCTCTACGAGGGACTCTGTCTGTCAGACTGCTTCAGACCGCTCTAAACTGAGGGACTCAGACCGCTCCACACTCCACACTGCTTCAGACCGCTCCACACTCTGTGTCATTCTCTCTCTTGACATTTCCATGGCTGAAAATGTTTCATGCATTTTTATTGTTGTTTTTTTCTCCCCAATTCATAAATAATGTATTTATTTATCATGAAAATCTGTTTTGGAATTAGACTAGCACACTTCAAAGACGGACAGGCTTTGAAATGTCTGGTTTTCACTGAGTATCAGAAGATTTATTCAATTTATGTAAAGTACCTCCGGGGTAGTAAAGGTGGCATTTGAATACATTTGACTGAACTAAATTGTATAATGAGGAGGTTTCTACCCTTATCATTAAAGTAGTAAATCTAATCCCCAGTTTGAATGGATCATTTGGCCAAACATACGGTAGGTCCTGTGAACAGACAACACGACACCGCTCTGAGGGTCTGTCTACACAGATATACATGTCACGCCCTGACCTTAGTGTTCTGTTGTCTTTATTATTGTGGTTAGGTCAGGGTGTACCATGGGAGAAATGTGTGTCTTTGTCTTATTCTAGGGTGTTTGTACTGTCTAGGGGTTTTTGTAGATTTATGGGGTTGTTTCATCTAGGTGTTTATGTTGGTCTATGGTTTAAATAGATTGGTTCTCATTAGAGGCAGGTACTTTATCGTTGTCTCTGATTGGGAACCATATTTAGCAGCCACCTTCTTTGGGTATTTGGTGGGTTATTGTCTATGTAATATGTTTGCACATTGTTTATATAGCGGTCACGGTCATCTTAATCGTTTTTTGTTTAAGTGTTCTTGGGTTCTTCCATCAATAAAGAAGAATGTATTCACAAACTGACTTTGGTCCCTAAACTGACCATACTGTAGTTTAAACTGACTTAAACTGACTGGGACTCAGTACGGACTGTAGTTTAAACTGACTGGGAGTCAGTACATACTGTAGTTTAAACTGACTGGGAGTCAGTACATACTGTAGTTTAAACTGACTGGGAGTCAGTACATACTGTAGTTTAAACTGACTGGGAGTCAGTACATACTGTAGTTTAAACTGACTGGGAGTCAGTACGTAATGTAGTTTAAACTGACTGGGAGTCAGTACGTACTGGGACTCAGTACTGTGGTTTAAACTGACTGGGAGTCAGTACGTACTGTAGTTTAAACTGACTGGGAGTCAGTACATACTGTAGTTTAAACTGACTGGGACTCAGTACATACTGTAGTTTAAACTGACTGGGAGTCAGTACGTACTGTAGTCTAAACTGACTGGGAGTCAGTACGTACTGTAGTTTAAACTGACTGGGAGTCAGTACATACTGTAGTTTAAACTGACTGGGAGTCAGTACGTACTGTAGTCTAAACTGACTGGGAGTCAGTACGTACTGTAGTCTAAACTGACTGGGAGTCAGTACATAATGTAGTTTAAACTGACTGGGAGTCAGTACGTAAACTGACTGTAGTCTAAACTGACTGGGAGTCAGTACGTACTGTAGTTTAAACTGACTGGGAGTCAGACTGGGACTCGTACATACTGTAGTTTAAACTGACTGGGAGTCAGTACGTAATGTAGTCTAAACTGACTGGGAGTCAGTACGTACTGTAGTCTAAACTGACTGGGAGTCAGTACATACTGTAGTTTAAACTGACTGGGAGTCAGTACGTACTGTAGTTTAAACTGACTGGGAGTCAGTACGTACTGTAGTCTAAACTGACTGGGAGTCAGTACGTACTGTAGTCTAAACTGACTGGGAGTCAGTACGTACTGTAGTCTAAACTGACTGGGAGTCAGTACATACTGTAGTTTAAACTGACTGGGAGTCAGTACGTAATGTAGTCTAAACTGACTGGGAGTCAGTACGTACTGTAGTCTAAACTGACAGGGAGTCAGTACGTAATGTAGTCTAAACTGACTGGGAGTCAGTACGTACTGTAGTCTAAACTGACTGGGAGTCAGTACGTACTGTAGTCTAAACTGACTGGGAGTCAGTACGTACTGTAGTCTAAACTGACAGGGAGTCAGTACGTAATGTAGTCTAAACTGACTGGGAGTCAGTACGTACTGTAGTCTAAACTGACTGGGAGTCAGTACGTACTGTAGTCTAAACTGACTGGGAGTCAGTACGTACTGTAGTCTAAACTGACTGGGAGTCAGTACATACTGTAGCTACACATGAAATGAAATGATGGGTTGATTCTCTCCTTTCTCGTCTCCTTCATCAGTTCAGTTGCTTGTCTCGGGGGACTACAATTATTCTTTTAACTTCTGTCTTCAAAACATCCTGAATTAGATATCGCCACATGCCACACACGGCCAGGGCATCCGGGAGGGGGGAGGGTAGGGGGGGGGCCTGGATGATAATTAATGAGATGGAGGGGGAGCTGGCAGGGTGGGTCACATGGTGTTGGATTAACCAGTCAGGCTTCAGGCCGATCTCCAGCCTCATTTCCAGTCTCGTTCCCTGTCCATCAGAGGCCTCTGTTCTCTTTAGATGTCACCATTCAGACTCGGCCGGGAATAATACACATATGTCACATGTCTCCTCTGACCTCTAACCTGCCAGCCAATGACTGTTGTTCAGATCCTGGATGACATACTAAGATACCTCAACACACCTCTACAGAGGAAGATACCTCTACACACCTCTATGGAGGAAGATACCTCTACACACCTCTATGGAGGAAGATACCTCTACACACCTCTATGGAGGAAGGTACCTCTACACACCTCTATGGAGGAAGATACCTCTACACACCTCTATGGAGGAAGATACCTCTACACACCTCTATGGAGGAAGATACCTCTACACACACCTCTATGGAGGAAGATACATCTACACACACCTCTATGGAGGAAGATACCTCTACACACCTCTATGGAGGAAGATACCTCTACACACCTCTATGGAGGAAGATACCTCTACACACTATGGAGGAAGATACCTCTATGGAGGAAGATACTCTACACACCTCTATGGAGGAAGATACCTACACACCTCTATGGAGGAAGATACCTCTACACACCTCTATGGAGGAAGATACCTCGGAGGAAGATATGAAGAGGAAGATACCTCTACACACCTCTATGGACGGAGGAAGATACCTCTACACACCTCTATGGAGGAAGATACCTCTACACACCTCTATGGAGGAAGATACCTCTACACACCTCTATGGAGGAAGATACCTCTACACACCTCTATGGAGGAAGATACCTCTA